>NW_016107322.1:10684468-10702027 GCF_001604975.1 Cebus imitator
AAAGGCAGGAACACAGCTCATTGCATCCTCAACCTCCTGGGCTCATCCTCCCGGCTCAGCTTCCCAAGTAGCTGAGACTACAAGCAAGTGTCACCAAGCCACACTGTTTTTTGTTTGTTTGTTTTTTCTGTAGCATCTCACTATATTGCCCAGGCTGGTCTCATACTTCTGGGCTTAAGCAATCCTCCCACTTCAACCTCCCAAAGTGCTAGGATTATAGGTATGAGCCACTGCACTCAGCCCTGAACGTGTGTGTGTGTGTGTGTGTGTAGATTATATATATATATATACATATATATATATGCATATATATATATATATATGTATATATATATATTTTTTTGAGACAGAGATCTCACTGTTGTGCTGTTGTCACCCGAGCTGCAGTGCAATGATGTGTTCTTGGCTCACTGCAACCTCCACCTCCCAGGTTCCAGTAATCTCCTGCCTTAGCCTCCCAAGAAGTTGAGATTATAGGTGTCCTCTACCATGCCCAGCGAATTTTTGTTTTTGTTTTTGTTTTTGTTGTTTTTTTTTTAAGTACAAACAGAGTTTCACCATGTTGGTCAGGCTGGTCTTGAACTCCTGGTCTCAGGTGATCCGCCCACCTGGAGCTCCCAAAGTGCTGGGATTACAGGCGTGAGACACCACACCAGCCTGGCCTGAAGCATATTTTAAGACGGTGTAAAAATCTTAATAAGAACCAAGTCTCAAATAAGGGAAGGCTTTAGATATGATACTGTTTTGATTAGTGGCATAGAGTAAGAAACTGGGGAAAGCTTCAATCTTCATTTAAGTCTTACGTAAAATCCCAAACCTATGGAAATAGATGAAAATAAATATACAATCCCATCCACATATTTGGAAATAACTTTGGAAGACCAACTGAATTCAACTGAGAAAAACTACCTAAGAAATTATACAACAGCCATAGCCAGAAACACATATTTAAAACAGTAAGAAAAGCAAAAGAATGGTATTCCTAAAGCCAACTGCATTACTTCTGAAAGAGTATTGATTACGGTGCTGTTTTTGATAGCTTTACAGACTCATACAGCTTTCATTGGCAGGGATTATGTGAACCAATGCTGAATTATTTCTTTGTTTTCTGTAAAACTTGTCATTGGAGACAAATACACCTTTAAAATAATACTAATCACAGATTCTAACTGAGCTTTTGCTTAATATGTTTTATTATCAATAACATCACCATTTATTATCGAAAGCAAAAAAATGAAAATTAAACAATTAGTTTCTTATAGAGGTTAGATAACAGTGATTCTACTTTCTCTATAAGGACAAACCTACTCACACAATTGAGTTATTATAAAAAACAGTTGGTACTTATTATTTCAGTTTTATTCCACAAACTGAATAGGACTGAAAAAACCATGTTATAAGGCTGGACTTATGTTTCTTTTTTCTAGGGTGTGTAATACCAGGGTATACTCCCTTTTGTGGGTTATCATGTGACAAAGAGAAGAATGCAACAGAAAGTAAAAGGTAACATAAAAATTGAATATCTAGGCCAGGCACAGGGGCTCATGCCTATAATCCCAGCACTTTGGGAGGCTGAGGTGGGAACCTGAGGTCAAGAGTTGGAGACCAGCCTGGCCAACATGGTAAAACCTCGTCTCTACTAAAAGCAGAAAGAAAAAATTAGCTGGGCGTGGTGGCGCGCACCTGTAGTCCCAGCTACTCGGGGAGGCTGAGGCAGGAGAGCCACTTGAACCTAGGAGGCGAAGGTTACAGTAAACCAAGATTGTGCCACTGTACTCCAGCCCGGGCGACAGAAGAAGACTCCATCTCAAAAAATGATAATAATCTAAAATCTAAAAAGGAAATAAAACAGGTTGGCAGCATGATAGAGTTCCCTCCCAAAAAAAGCATCTAAATATGTTCTAAACATTTTACACTGTTTCATCTACATTCATTATCTTTAAGGGAATAGTATAGTGTGCTTGTAGAATTGTGAAAAGCAAGGATTCTGGGATGAAACAGGCTAGTTTCAAGTCCTCACTCTACTACATTGACTGGCCATATTTAAGGAGCTTAACTTTTTGAACCTCATTTTTCATATTGACAGACAGGGCTAATAACACATTCATTTCTAATGTGATTGTTTTAAGTATTAAATAAGATAAGGCATGTTAGCACTTTGCCAGGCAGATAAAAACACTCTATAACTTAGGCATTATCAGTATTACCATTATTATTAAAGATATTATTGATTCCTAGTGTTTCAGGTTCAGTGTATACAACTGGGCCTATGCAATTGCATCAATCATCATTTAATAAGTCAATTGAGTTTCTCATCATGTAAATATATATATCTATTTATCTATATATGCAGACTACTAAAAAGCAATGAGCTCTTAAGATTCAATGATCCATGATAGGAGAAAAGATCAAATGACACAATGAGTTTCTTTTTCTTTCTCATCATACTGAATTTAAATCAAAGCTGTCTTTATGATGATTGTGTTCAGTCTGAATTCATGGAGATTATTAGCAATGATCTTGACAGTGACTACTCCTCCTATTTGCATACATATCCAAATAAAAGCTTTATGTCTCTTCTATTTTGCTTCTACAGATTTAGAGTTTGAAAATATATTACTAAATTCATTAATTTAAGCAAGTAGTAGTTCTCCCAGATTGCTAGGAAATTTTCACTTCTCTTCAGATACAAGGGAAATAAACTGATGAGTTTTATTTTCCACAGCCTGTACAAGCCGTTTACTTTAGTCAGACAACTTGCTAATGGAATGGTCTGGAGATACTGAAATTACTCCCCAAACCAAGCAACTAAAGAAGTTTAAAGCTACCCAGAGGTGTGTAGTTAATATATACAAAGGTACTCTAACTCACTTTGTTATATGAGCCAGGACCATTTTAGTGAAGTTTCAGGGTGATAAAGACTTCCTTCTCAATAAATCCTAAGTATACAAAATCAGCTTTAGAGCTTTGCAACTAAAAAGTATTAATTTTCTTTTATAGGAAAGGGATTGCAGATAGATACATTTCTTAAGCCAAATTAAAAGTCCATCATTAGTGAATAAAGAAAATCACACAGTAAGCAAGAAAATATAATAGCAGGCAAGATAAGTTGGAGATAAAATTATGAGACTTAGTGTGTCTTATTAGCACTATGCTGCCAAATGATATTGAAACAGACATTTGCGACCTGATTCATTCATTTTTTGGCTTCATTTTCTTTTCTTACTTTACCTGAAATTGCTAATAACAAAAACGGGCCCCAGTCACATTAGTGCAGAGAAGCTAAAATGTGGCCTTTGTTTCCTCTTCTACCAAAGCTGGTGTTATATTTTTTTTCCACAATGGTGCATAAATTATGACCATACCTAACATGCCCCAAAGACTTTTACGTCATATGAACACTATCTTGTTATGCTCATTGAAATTTTAGGTTAAAGCAAGATACAACATATACCTGAAATGGCTTTTCAAGTACTTACGAGTCACATGTAACACATTTTTTTACTCTTTAACTTTCTATACAAACTGGGCATATAAACTGTGTTTCAAGCAGAACACTGCAAATAATCTTAGAGAAGAGCTTTGAGGACTCCACACTCCTTTCATGACTAACTGTGGACAAGCTGTCCTCAGCTCTTGGTCCTGTACAGATGAGTTGAATTTAGACATACTTTGAACTTGATACTTTCTGAAATCTAACCAAGGGCATCTTGGGAAAGTGTAACTGTGAGCTGCTATTGCCAGACAACCTTAAAAATATGTTTCCTTGTAAACCCTGCTCTACTTAACTAAAAGACTAACATGATTTTAAAAATAGATCCCCAAAATACTGTATTATCAGGAACCAAAACCGACTATTTCCTATATACTGCATACAAAGCAATCACTTGACACAAAAAGACTACATTCCCACTTAACACAGAACCACCCTGCTCTGTTGACATTTGCTTGTATCCTTTGATGGTGCTTTTAACGCTTCATTTAAGTGTCAAACTAGGTGACAAGCATTAAGCCCAGATAGACTATTTAGTCTCAAACTTGTGACCTTAGAACATTTTCTACAATTGCTTACCTTCTATCCACTTTCCTCAAAAAAATAAAATGAATTAATTCAATAAAATAAACAGAATATTCTTTTCCGGCTCTAAGCCATGGACAGCTGTGAACGACACAGAGGTACTTCTCTCCTTGAATAAAGTCAGAAAGATATGCACAGTCATGCTGTTCAAAATATTATTTTATGTGTGGAACA
Organism: Cebus imitator; assembly: GCF_001604975.1. Classification (NCBI taxonomy): domain Eukaryota; kingdom Metazoa; phylum Chordata; class Mammalia; order Primates; family Cebidae; genus Cebus; species Cebus imitator. The sequence goes on from NW_016107322.1 coordinate 10,688,721, forward strand.
ACACTGTCATAAGATGTTTGGAAGCCAAGTAAAATCACAGAAGTAAGAGGATTTGAGCAGCCTGTTTTGGCTGAAGGGAAATGAGGCTGAGCTCTCCCATGAAGCAAGCAACATGACACCTTTTGGTGTTAGAAATAGCCTTTAGGATGGTTAAAAAGGAGACTGGAAAAAGCAAAGAAGTGGAGATCAAAGCTATCTCCCTGTACACTAGAGATCATCTTTTTTTTTTCTTCCTCTTCTTCAACAGCAAAATTGAAGGAAGGCGCTAAAGTGGAGGGAGAAGGGGAAAGGAAATCATGCTAATCCAGAATTGTAAAGAAAGGAGGTAGCCTTTTGATCTCCACAGGATGGCAACTTTATTGGCTATGCATAAGCAGTTTCCAACCAGCTGATCAACCAGGTATTAAGGCTCAACCCTTCCATGATCAGTAACCATGAAGTGAGTTATCTGTGAGCAGCAGTCAAGCAGAAGGCTCATCTACTAAATAATCACCAGCCCATACTCAACCAGAACCTAAGAGCAACCACAGGGGAAATGATTGTCTCTCCACAGGCTCTTCTGTGAGGAGTACCAATTATTTGCCTTGGGATTCAGAGCAGAGCAAAATCTTCCCTCAAGTGTGCAAGAAGGACAATGCCATTCATTTTCCAAAATACAACTTGGAACCCATGTGCATCTGCATCACCAGCAGACAATGTTTTGAATTACATTCAGTCTCCTCTTTTGAGCATGCCAGAAAATGCAGACATAATCAAGGCTGAATATGAATTGGTTAGATGTAAAGAATTGACTGTTTTGCCTGGTGATATAAAAATTAGAGCCCATTTTCTTAATGACAGGAAGAATAATGTCTTCCTTCCAAATTCTCAAGTGTTCAAACCACAGTCTTGTTTAAGTGGATTTTTTGACACAAGTTTTAAAATAAAAAAATGATTGAACCATAATCTTTCTTATTTAAATTCTTCATTTCTCTCTTTCAACTACAAAAGCACACAGTAGTAAGAGTTTTAGAGGCTGCTTGGTTCAAATCCCTGCTGAACCACATCCCCTAACTTCTCCATGATATAGTTTCCACAACTATGAAATCAGGGTACAGTAATAACTTAGAAATAACAGCTTATATGTCATGGAATTTTTATGAGCATTCAATAAGATAATGGTGAGTGTTCAGTAAGTGATAGTCCTCGCTTCATAGGAAAAGTAGTCATTGTCATAAAGTTTCTTACTGTACCTAGAGTTTGAATCCATCTCATCTTTTAATTATTTTCTTCTTTCGCTTTACTGGTTTCCTTTAAATAAAAGTGTAACGATATAGAAGGTAACTACTTGGTGTATCAGTCTTCAATATACATTGATAAGACGCAATATACATTGAGGCAGTCAATATTCTAAAGTCTTATCATGGGTAGCTTAAAAAAAATTATTCTGTTGATTTGCCCGAGAGTTAAACATGCTTCAAATTTTTTTTCTGTTTTAAAAATGCAAACTATCTAGTTATTTATATAGTTGCTGAATTTAAGAGTATATACACTTAAATCATATTTTCGGAAATCCACTTTTGGGCTGGACATGCTGGCTCACACCTGTAATCTCAGCACTTTGGGAGGCCAAAGCAGGCAGAAGCCCTGAGGTCAGGAGTTTGAGACCAGCCTGGCCACCAGTGCAAAACCCCCTCTGTACTACTAAACATACAAAAATTAGGCTGGCATGGTGGTGGGCACCTGTAGTCTCAATGACTCAAGAGGCTGAGACAGAAGAATCGTCCGAACCCGGGAGGCAGAGGTTGCAGTGGGCCGAGACCACACCACTGCATTGCAGCCTTGGCGACAGAGCAAGACAGTTTCAAAAAAAGAAAAAGAAATTCCCTTTTTGGATTGGCTTCATGTGCTGTGCCTGGTCAGAGGGCGCATTCACACTTGGCGGCTCCACTTCCACTCTACCCCTGCCTATGTTTTAAAACCAGCTTAATTCTAGACCCTTATTTCTACCACACATCTTCAGACTTCTGCTTTTGGTTTCTTTCTTTCTTTTCATTTTTGATGTCTTTCTTTCATGTAGTCTATAGATTACCTTAGGCCTAATTTTAAATTGAATGATAACTTTGCTTTCCTTCTGTTTTCCTACATGAAATCGAGTTCGCAGGACAGTTTACATTTTTGTTTTAAAAATTAAACCTTTTTTTTAAAGCCAGAAATTATCCTAAGTATCACCTTAACATATTTTATTAACACAGATGATAATAAATATTCAACCACTTAATAGTCTTCACTGAGAAGCTGTTATCCTGTTTCCTTCCCATTGCATTCCTGTTGCCCAGTTATTTTAAATTATAGATATCAAGTCAATGTAAAATTGAAAAATAAATGGTCATGGTTAGTCTGCAATTTAGTATTTTGCATCACTTTAAATTACATAAGAATGTTTCAATTGTTGTAGCAAAGACTAAGAAAAAACTTCAGGTAAACTTTCTGTTCTAAGACCTTTAACCATAAGTGTCTTATGCATTAGAATGCCCGTTATCAAGAAACAAAAATATTTTAAGAGATATCACAGTATTCAGGTATGTATATTTAAAAGCCAGAAAGGTTACAAAGGAACTAGCAGAATGCATTGGAACTACACAACACTCTTACTAGAAAGAAAGATGGAGGGAGGGAAAGAGGAAGAGAAACCAGAGATCAGACAATTGGCTCAAACAGTGAAACTTATCTAAAAATATTCCTCTTCCCAAGAGAAAACACGCCTCCCCCCAAAAAAAGGCAAGAAAAAGACAGCACCCGTAAACTTCCATTTATTTGAAATTCAAATCTCATCCTAAGTTTGAACTGAAATCCAAATACTTTTTCACTTAAAAGCAGGTTTTAGCAAATGGATTTGAGAAGAGTAAGTCTATGAAGGAAAAAATGTTTAGAATCAGATCCTGAGAGATCACATGGATTTTTTTCAGGGCTAACTCTTATGCATCCTCCCACCCCACAAACCCACCAGAAGTCTCTCTGTCCATAGAAAAGGCAGATAGACCAACGAATTAAAGGAATATACCTGAAAAATGAATTTCTGAAGGAATAACTACTTTTTCAAAAATCTTAGTTTCATTGAATGAAAAGTTATTGTTGTAGCATCAAGTTAATAGATAAAAGGCTATAAGAAGTGAACACACTTAAGCACAATACTTAGTACTAACTATGCCATCAACATACCAAAATGGAGTTGATAATCTGTTTGAAGAAAGCTGTTAGACTTTTTTAAGTTGGCAGCCAGTTAAAAAAGGAAGGAAAGAAAAAAGAAAAAAAGAACTGACAACCAATAGATGCTTTTACAGGTTAAATCTTGTTGAAGGTAAGTTATCCCCTCACTACACTTAGATTTATTTAAGCTCACCACATTTCTCTTAAATACACTCCATTAACAAGTGATAGGCTGTGATCTTACGCTCAAGGCAAGACATGAAACACAATCTTTCAAGAACTTCATTCATTCTCTGACCAGGTGTCTTGAACACACCCAGGTTACTAGTTACTTGAGTTCTGTGAAGTTTTATTCAAATGAACAGTGTTGCTTTATAACAGAATAGTGTCATGAAATCACCCTAGCTACTCAATAGTTTGGCCTCCCAAGTTCAGATTCACAGCATGAGTGAAAGTTATGAGGAATAAAAAGCTTCAGGTTATGTCTGAGGGAGCACTTTAAAAGAAGCTTTTGTCCTGAAAAGTGGCAAAGTAGACAGGCTCACCAATAGGAAAAACTTAGGTTTATAAAAATCATCAATGACTTAAAAGGAAAATTAAATTAGAAACATGAAGCTAGAAATCAGTGTAGCTCTAACATTATAATTGTCTCAAATCTATTCAAATTACAATCCTCAGATACTAATTACTAATCAAATGATAAATCTAATAGGACAGTACATTCCCAGATAATTCTCCAAGTGAAGACAGAATTTGCAAGTTGACACCACCAGCTTTCAGTGATACCCTATTAATGTGACCCTATCTTTAATCTACAGCCATGATAAAACGTTCCAACATATACAAACTCAACTCAAACAGTGACTAATGACCATTAATCCCCCTATCTTCAGTAATCTGCTCCTGCAGTCATTTATCACAATGACACTTCACTTTACACATATGAATAAACTTTAACCAGAAAGGTGAATCAACAAAAATCTCAAAGGTATCTGAAGCTGTAAATTAAACTAGGGAGAGACACAGCCAGGAGAGGCAAACAGGGAGATTCGATTTTAATGTTTTTGATTTGCATCCATGGCTAGGGGTGGGGTATTGGAAGGACTATTCAATCACTCAGATATGCATACTAAGGAAAAATAAGGCATTACAGAAGGAGAAGCTGGGAGTGGCGAATAACAACCCCAAGGAGTTAGCCTACTCATCCATCCACTGTGACATAGATGAGATATCCCAGGTTGAAACTTCAGTTTCTGTTTTCTTTAAAGGACTAACAATTTATTGTTTAAATTTACTTTAGTTGCAAATCTTCCTTATAACTTCCAGTCAGCAAGCATAATTCATAGGCTAAAATTCCGTCAGGGGTTTACTCGCTACCATTTAGCTGACTGTGAGTATGTGGTGTTTTCCCCCCTTTTCTTATTCTCTTAACCATCTGCCTTAAGTAAAATCCCTGGTCAAAACATAAATGATAATCATAAACCACAAAAGCTCAAACAAACCCCTAAAAACGTTTCATAATTGTGCAAACTGAGTGACTCTTACCGATAAGCCCTGATGCAACTTGAAGCTAAGTATACGAACGTTTCTATAAAAATTCCCTGAGGTGCCGTGTGTGTGTGTGTGTGTGTGTGTGTGTGTGTGTGTGTGTGTGTGTTTTAAAGCCTGAAATCGGATCCGTGATTGAAACCAGAATCTACAAAAAGGAAAGAAACAAAAGTTGAATCGTGGCTCAGTTCACCCATAGTAAAAAAAGTTTCTTAGGGAGGGTAAGAAAACTATTTACAAGTGTAGATCCAGTGTGTACTCTTATGTCAGGAGGGTCCCGTTTCAGCATCCTTCCAACACTTCATATGGTGTTTCAGTGTTATTTCATTAATCCTAAACATCCCAAATTCAGCTGTTTTCTTTCGCCAATGAGAATTCCCAGGCAAAGTGTCCCCTTTCCGATGCTAGCAACTGCCTGTTTTCCTTCCAAACCCAGCGAGGCAGTGACTATTTTATATCCTATGTTAGGAAGGAGTTATTTCATGAAGCTTCTTCAGAATCAAATTTAATTACAGACTTTGGTTACATAAAACAACTACTAATAACCCCTTGTGCTCGGAAGAGGAGGGGCAAATTGGAGGACCAGTTTCAGGAATTCTGGCAAGCCTGTGGGCCACAAGCTCCCGGGGTGCACGCTTCCCTCCCCAAGAAAGCAATATTTCAGCGCATCCTGGGGGCCCTAGCTCACTGCCAACCGCTGCCTCCTCCCACCCTGCTGCTTAGACCTGCGTTTGCCCAGAGTAATCTGGGCGTGCCCTAAACTTGGCAAAAGGCCGAGGTCTGCAAAGAGTCTTGAGGAGGTTCGGGGGTGGAGGGGAGGTTTTGGGAAGTGGGGAAAAAGAGACAGCCCCAAATGTGAACTAGGAACATTTTCGCCCAAAAGTCTTGGAGGAATCGAGCTGCTCCGGCCTTAGGAGGGAGGGGTAGCCAAAATGCAATTCTGGGTTTGATTTTGAAAAGTGGAGTGGGGGAGAGCAGAGAGGATCAAGGGTGAAGAAAGAAGACGCGGAGTTACCTGAACAGAGACATATTAATCCAAACAGGTAAAAGTGAGCAGGCTCCGCAATCATTGTCCTCGGGTGGATCCTGCATACAGTCTCATGCCAAGAGGAGTGAGTAGAAATATGTCCCCAAATGTATGAAGCCACACACCACACACACCCCGCACAAAGGCTTAATATAAGCAACGTGGGTCAATTAGCCAGGAGTTTTCGGGGCAATTACTTGTCAACCTTTCCGGACGCTTGTCAGTATCTCAGAGCCTTTTGCAGAGGAAGAATTCCAAGGTTGGTCTTCTCCGGCCCCAGGATTTCCGAGGAGGCTCAGACACTTTGAAGAACCATCCAAAGCGAACAACAAAGAGCCGAAGCAGAAGCGCAGTAGTGCCGTTTCCTGCCTCCACAGTCTAGCTGAGCCTCCCGGCGTGCGCCCCACAATGTGCGCCCGAGCGCCGCTGCGAGGGCAGGCGCGGCGGCGGCAAAGTTGGGGTGTGAGAGCGGATCGGGGAGGGCCAAAAAGTGCTTCTCCGTCTCCAGGCGAGCCCAGTCAGCGGCGGGCCACCCGCGGCGGCGGCGAGAGCAGCCAAAGTAGCAGCAGCAGCTCCGGAGGACGGGCTCGGGGTGCCGGGAGTGCGGCTGGGTGACTCCGCGCGCAGGGGGCGAGCGAGGGGGCGGTGCGGCGACAGCGGCTGCCTGGGCGGGCCCTTGTTCCCATCACTTGGGGGATGCGGAGGGTACTGGGGACAGCAGCAGGACCGCGGACACTCGCACGTCTTCCGGGCGCCCCCAGCCCCGCGCGGCGCCCAACATCGCCCCGGCCCCTCGCCCTCTGGGGCGCGCGCAGGCACCCCCAAACTACTCCGAAGCCCAAACTTCCTGGGGGTAGCTGCTTGCACCCCAGGCTAGTGGAAGCGGTAAAGAGGCAGCTGCCGGCTCTCCCCGGGGTGGCAGAGAAGCGCAGGGAGGATGCTGCCGCGGGTGGGAGGGACGGCCGCCGCGGCTCACCCGAGATCCTCCGGGAGCAGCCGCGTCTGAAGTTTCTGCTCTCACGCCGCCTCCTCTCCGGCTCAACTGCTTGTGGGTTTCCCCCACAGCCCCCGCGGCTCCCAGTTTCCTCCCTCTCCTCCCCGGCCGGAGAATACTTAAAGGGGCCGCGTGGTCCTTTCCGCGCGTCTCGACATTACAGGCGCTGGTCAGGCAAGTTCTGCTCCTCAATATTTCCACCCACAAGCCAGGGGTGCCCAACTGCGCCCTCAGGTGAGAATCCAATTGCTCAGAATCGGAAATCCAGGCGAATGAGAACCAGTCTTGTTTCTGTCGCCACCCCCAGCTCCCCTGCACCTTTCTCCAAATGGAACCTCCCAGCCAAAGACTTCAAAAATCCTCCTGGTCCAACTTAACCTCTTCCTTGCCGCTTCCAGGGATTGGAATAAACTCCTAAATAACTCTGCTCTCACTTCTCCCCATTCCCATTAAAAAAATAAATTAATTAACGTTGAGTAACATGCCTTTAGTATACAGGAGGTAAACAGAGAACATATTGGGCATTCTGTGACAACCATCCTTTTCTTTTAAGTTGAAGTTGTTGAAGCTCTTGTAGGAAAGATAGCCAAATCATAAGGCACAGGGTCGGGCCTTGGGATCATTTCGTTATGTTTCATTTGAGACCCTCTCTTTCAATTTCTTAGACTGCACACATTAGAAAGCTAACAATGGGGAGGTAATTTTAAAGAGAGAGAGAGAGAAAATGCAAAAGCGTTTGCAGTTATGAGAAGCTAGTCAGCATTTCAAAACCAACAGGCATAGGCTTTCACACCCAGTAGACCAGCCCTGAAATCCCAACCCACCAGTTATTACCTCTGTGCCCAGGTCTGTTTTCTCTTCTCTGTTTCTATTCTTGAGATATTTTACTCCATTAATAAAAAAAAAAAAAAAATACGCAAAGCAAAACAAACCTGACACAACTGACAGGCATTCATTCATTGACTCAGTCATTTTTCTTTCTTTCTATCAAGTAAGGCATAGTCACCAGGTGCTGTGGCTAACACTTGTAATCCCAGCACTTTGGGAGGCTGAGACGGGCGGATCAACCTAAGGTCAGGAGTTCAAGACCAGCCTGACAAATATGGTGAAACCCCGTCTCTACTAAAAATACAAAAATTAGCCGGGCGTGGTGGCGTTCCCCTGTAGCCCCAGCTACTCGGGAGGCTGAGACAGGAGAATTGCTTGAGGTGGAGGTTGCAGTGAGCCAAGATCACTGCCACTGCACACCAGCCTGAACAACAAAGCAAGACTCCATCTCAAAAAAACAAACAACAAAAAAAGGCACAGTATGTAAAATACCTAACATGCTGAATGCTGAATAAATGGCAGAATTATTATCTACAGAGTTGTGTACCATAACTTCAAAAAAATGATTTCGTATCTAGCAGTATATATAAGAAGCTGCTTTCAGTGGCTGCCTCTGAAACAGAGAACTGCACAGTGGCTAGGGCAGAGAAGGAGGACTTGCTCTTTTCTAGGTAATGTTGTGCTTCTCCATTTATTTTCAGGTGAGCACATTTATTACCTAATGGAAGATAAAAATTTTAAAGCAAATTTGGTTGCTGCTGGCACAACCAATGACTTTAGAGCAACATTTTGTGAAAACTCTGGTTAACAGCACATATCTTTGAAAGTGAAAGATAGTTTAATACTGAGAAAACTGACTATAAATTCAGTAAACAGGCTGAACATAAGAATTCAAAGACTCCAACCAAAATCTTTTCAGCAGTAAAAATATGAATGGGCAGTCAAAGCTGAAAAGCAAACATCAATTTGGTCTTGTGAAAGGATATTTAGTGAGAAACATAGAATATATCTCCTTTTCTTGGAAAAAAAAAAAGTACTTTTAAGATAAGCTTACCTAATAATAGCAAATAAATAAATACTAAAGTGTGCTACTTAAAAGAAAGAGAGCAAGAGGGAGAGAAAATTCAAATCCACATATCATTTTAGTGCATGTTAAATAAAGATGTCAAACTTTCACTTAGTGATGGGGGTATACTTTTAAATATAATGAAGAATATGTATAAGGATCCCTATTGCATTGTTTCCCAAAGTAGATCTCCTGGTCTCTAGAAGTTTGCTTATATCTCTGAAGATCTCTTGCCATTTATCTCATTGAATGCAAACCATGTTAATACCACCTTATATTTCTCAACTTCAGTAAATACCACCCACCCGTCCTCTCTCTTCCACCCCTAGAGATGATATTACCTAGGAGAGTCAGCAGTAAGTTTCCTCAAGGAACTAACTTTTGTTCAGCCCCTGATGAAGACCAACATCACCAACTCATTTGTGTTAGTCCTTTCTGTCCATTATATCAGTAAAGATGGCACATAAAGACAAGAACTTGTATTCAGAAGGCATTACGGATCTACGAGAAGTGAAACTCAATGTACCTGAAAACTTTTGTATCTACTTCCTTTTTCTCACTATTACCCATGGAAACAAACACTTACTGAACATTATCTATGTGCAAGAAACAGTAAAGTGTGCTGTAGGGACAAGATGCAAATATCATCCCTTTCATCAGGCTTTTAGCACTCCTACTGTGAGGACCTACACGAAAGAGAACAGGCTCCAGAGTGGAATCTATCTGAAAAAATAAAAACAAAGTGCCACTGGGGTTAAATGACATCCCAGTACATTCCTAGAGATGGATGGATCATAGCAACTTGTCACCTTTTCACTTTTGCTCCTGAACTTTAAGTTACCTAGAAGAATGCATGAAATGCTCAATGTCTCTCTGAGTGCCTGTCCAAGTGTGAGCATATACATGTGGATAGGGAATGGACTCACATCAGATTTTCAGGCAACTCTGACATGTACAAGAGAAACTTGACTCATTTCAGTTTGGGTGGGAGACACAGCGCAAGGTAAGGAGAACGTAGTTTAACTTGTACTTGGTAACCCTATTCTGATCACTATGATCTGAATGAAGGGTGGGTTCTAAATTTCCATTTAGAGAATTCTCATCTCATTTGGAGCCTATGAAATTCGGGATCCCCAAAATGTAGGATCTGCCCTGAGAATATTGAAGAAGCCTGAAAATAATACATTCCAGTAGGCCCGTGAAGAAGGGCTTTTTGACAGTCAAAATTCTATGGCAGTCATGATCTCTTGTGTTGCTCCGGTCTGATTATACCTTTCATGGAGCTAGCCACAGGAACTCAGGAAATAACAGCACACCTAGGGTCTCTTCAGGGATTGCAGATACCACTTATTCAGATGAGTAGCAGTGAAATAGAGTTTCTACGGTGAGTGGAATACAAACCAAAACATCTCTCTTGCCTTCTTAGCAAAAAGCCTTAGATTCAGACTGAGGCTGGGATGCAAGCCACAAGTTCCAGCAAATCTGGTGAGAAGCTGTGTGACACATGCAGTGCACACCAAGCCTGTACTGAATACTCCAAGATCCCATCCATCAGAGTACAACAGTTAGTTTAGCAATTCTTACATGGAATTGCTGAATAATCTGTGCCATCTTTGGTATTTAAATTGATGAACTAAGATGAATGTTTGAATAATTGAATACTTGAATATTTTCCTAAGTTTGGATTCATAAGAAAAGTCTCATCTCAGAAAGCAAGCTAAAGTAATCCTAATAAAAGGAGAGTAAATGGAGATTTGTTGGAACATCTACTGTGTTTCAAGAAACCAGGCCTATTTAGTTTTAACTTTGCTGATGAAGCTCCATATGATAGTTTCAAATGTACATAAGGTGCATTTTAACAGTATTACTTTTGTATATTTGCTTCTCTGCTACTTAAATCAGGTAATTATGTGTTCCAAACCAAAAGTCATAGGAAGGAGAGATTCCCAGGGTTATTCATCTTCACTTACTTAAAGACTTCAGGCCTTGTCAATGGGGCCTAAATATACACACACACACACACACACACACACACACACACACACACACACACACATATATGTGTATATATATATATATATATANGGCCTAAATATACACACACACACACACACACACACACACACACACACACACACACACACATATATGTGTATATATATATATATATATATACACACACACATATATATATGTGTGTATATATATATATACACATATATATATGTGTGTGTGTATATATATATATTAGATGGAGTCTTGCAGTGTTGTCGGGGCTGGAGCATAGTGGCGTGATCTCAGATCACTGCAACCTTCGCCTCCCAGGTCCACGCGATTCCCCTTGCCTCAGCTTCCTAGCTAGCTGAGATTAAAGGCACCGCCACCAGGCCCAGCTACTTTTTTTCCCCTGTGTTTTTAGTAAAGACATAGTTTCACTATGTTGGTCAGGCTGGTCTCAAACTCCTGACCTCGTGATCCACCTGCCTCAGCCTTCCAAAGTGCTGGGATTACAGGCCTGAGCCACTGTGCCCAGCTGGGGCCAATAACACAGCATTGTGAAGACATTGTAAAGGACCATCATCCCCTTGGTCCCACCAGATGATGTACTCCAGCCTTGCTATTGCTCTATAAGGCTCATTTAAAAATATAAATTATGAGATACTGAACTTTGCTGTGGAATGACTGTGCTGCATTTGTCTTTTAGCATCTCAGCATCTCACGCACATTGTAGATGTTCTAAAACTAGGTGCTATCCTACTAAGTACTTTTGATAGAGCCTAGGACCTTACATATTAGCAACACTGGATCTGGCTAGAATTTACACTTTTATGTTAAGAGGGGGTGAGCTTTTGAAGATAAAGGAGAGGATACAGAAAAGTGGCACTAATTATGGGCACTGTTTGGGGTCCCTTACAAACATTATCTAATCTCTCACCACAGGCAAGTGAGGTGATGTTATTACCTCACTTTAGAGATGATGTTGAGATTACATAATTAACTCAAAGTTAAGAGGCTCAGTAGCCAGGGAATTTATGTTTGAACAGAGTTTGTTTTGAACTGAAGCACTTAAAGAAACAAAAATGAGTTCCATGGTAGGAAAGACTTGGGAGACTTAGGATTCAACACATTTAAGGATTTTCCAAAGCCTTTAATCTGCAGATAAGAATTGTGAGTCCCTAAGGGAGGATATTTATGAGAAATCTTGTCTCTTTAATAAACATTGTTCAGTTTATAGCATTTGACTATTGTGGTACTATCTCTAATACCCAATACCCTACACCTGAAAATTAAGATCTTCAGCTTTCCTGACTAAACTGCATATGATGGTTACTTGGCAGTAAACTTATTTGTGTTAAAATGAGCAATGCAGTATTCCTTACTGGAAAAGACCATACATTTAAGTAACTGCACTTCCAAGACTTTCTTCATAGAGCAGCCAGAGGGATCTTGTTAAATCTGAGACAGATTATGCCTCTTCTCTGCTCAAAACCCTCCAGTGGTTTTCCTGCCTCACTTTAAGTGAGAGCTCATATCTTTCCAGAAGTCTACAATGCCTAACATGAGCTAGCCCCGCATGCTTTCCTGACATCGCCTCCCCCTACATTTACCTGCTTTTTTCTCACTTTGTTCTAACCCAGTGACTTCTATGCTGTTTCTAGAATGAATCAGCCAGCCTCCCGCCTCAAGGATTTTACACATGCTCTATGTGGAGTACTCACCTCCATAAACCTGTGAACTTGCACACTCCCTTCTCTCAGGTTTTTATACCATCAAACTTCGGAGAGACTTTTTCTGTCTGGGTACTGTAAAACCACATTCTCACACAACGCTTCCCATATCCCTTCTATTTGTTTAGTTTAGTTTTTGTTTTTCCTATAAAGCACTTATTCACGTCTAGGATACTACGTTTTTTTTTTTTTTAATTTTGTTGCTGCAAACTTCCTTTTAGAATAAGGCCAGGGATTCTTGATTATTTTATTTACTTGTGTAGTCCCAGCATCCAAAACCGTACGTGGCACTGAGTAGGCACTCAGATGTTTGTTGAATGAATGAATGAGTTTTATCTCACTGTTAATATATATTTTTTAAAAAATGCTTCCTATTAACTATTTCTATAGTTCTAAAATTCATTTTCTCTAATATATAGTTCAACAACTTATCTACATTAACAGAGAACTAACAGTGAATATCACTCATGGAGCTCATGCTTTAGTGGACGTTAGTAACTTCAGAATCAAAGTTCTGACTAAATAAGCATGCACTTATTTAGGTCAGGTTATTTGGGACCAAAGAAATTGGGAGCATTGACTGAGTTAAAGGATATAACATTCACAAGAAGCAAACCTTAAGATTGACTTTTCATAAATGAGAAAACTGAAGCTTAAAAAAAACAGATTTGGCTGGGCTCAGTGGCTCAAGCCTGTAATCCCAGCACTTTGGGAGGCCGAGGTGGGCGGATCACGAGGTCAAGAGATCAAGACCATCCTGGCCAACATGGTGAAACCCAGACTCTACGAAAAATACAAAAATTAGCTGGGCGTGGTGGTGCACACCTGTAGTCCCAGCTACTTAGGGGGCTGAGGCAGGAGAATTGCTTGAACCTGGGAGGCCGAGGTTGCAGTGAGCCAAGATTGTGCCACTGCACTCCAGCCTGC
>NW_016107322.1:10702102-10758484 GCF_001604975.1 Cebus imitator
AAAAAAAAAAAAAAAAAAACAGCTTTTCCCAGAAGACTCCTTTAACTAGTGGTTCACTTGTGACTGGAACACAATTATCTAAATTGCTAGAGAACACTTCTTTCTACCAGAATAAGCAGCAATTCTTAATCAAAATTCTTTAACATCCTTACATCATTAGATATGGCATAGTATAATAGATATTGTATTGTTATTGTATTAAATATTATGTTTTACATATACATTTTACAAGTTGTTTTACATGTTACTGACTCACTGGGAATCGGGAATGATGTTTTTTTGTTGTAGCTCCAGTTTCTAATAGAAAAAAAAATAACAGTTCTAATAACCAATATGTATGTAACATTATGTGCTATAGGTACTATTCTAAGTATTTTATGTATTCTAACACATTTAATCCTCAAGGAAAAACTTTAGGTCAATTATTGTTATTATCTCATTTTATACATGAAGGGCAAGCATAAATTTGAACCGTGGTGATCTGTATTCAGGGAATTGGCTTTTACCCTTGCCCCAGACTGTGAGGTGCAAATAAAAGTGTTTGCTAAAAGTAATACAATTTTTACAGATTGAGTTCTAGCTGAATAAAGCTATCAGTGAATATGTTTTGGGTTTTGTGTGTAAAGATCTAGTTTCTTGTAGTTTGGGACTCAGTTCAAGAAAGTGACTCTGAAGTACATGCATTTTTAGTTCTACTTCTATATGAAGTAAGGAGTTCAAAGCTTTTTTATTTTATGCCCAAAGTGTTCAAAGTGGTTTTATGTTTCTTTTAACGCTAATGAGATGATATGAAAAAATATATATTGTACAAGCTTGTTAAGACATTTGAAGAATATTGGAAAACATAAAGATGCATATAAATTTATATCTCACCATGGGATTTGCTGTCTTTTGGTTTCTTACTTCCAGATACATCTGAGACCAAACATATACTATTCTAATCATGATTTAAAATTCTGTTAAATTGGGATCATAGTTAACAGCTGCGCAGCGGAATGACAACCTCTATAGGCTTACAATTTGAACACAAACTATTTTTTAAGTAATTTACATTATGTTTAATTCTGCAGATGTGTTTTACAAAACTGTTTAATGTTTTTGGTTTTTCATTGCTTTTTAAAAAAATCCTTCCAATAAATGTTTATAGGACTGAGGTGCATATGTTGGGATTTATGTCTTATGTAGTGCATTTATGATGTTTAGTTCCACCTGCTGCTTTGTTTATTCAGAACAATATTTTACCTAGGTTTCAAGTTATTTTAAACAGTTCTATAAAGAAGTACTATGTTCATTTAAAAACCATCTTGAAATTGTATTAGGGTTTCCTATTTTGTGTTTATATTAAATAGAAGTAGTCCTAAATATTCAATGTTACATTACCTTTTGAAAAAGGGTATCCAAGTTTATCATAAGCAATAATAACTATACTAAAGAATTCATTAAATTGTAGTACCATAATTATTTGGAAGTTATTTATTTTATAACCTGTTAATCTATTCCTCTTTTATATGGCTTATGGGAAGACTTCACACTTGAGAATCCACATTGGAGCTTTGGGATTTAATAGCTCCTTGGTGTGACTGAGGACTGTAATTCTAAATATGGAAGTGCTCATTCTTGTGGGTAAATACTGAATCCAAATCCTGTAATTGTTACTGAGAAACAAACTGCTCTTGAAAACTGACATAGAATATAAACCTACGCTCTTAACAACAAGGATAATTATATATTTTCCCAAGAGTTTAATCACCCCTCTCTGACATCCTGGCCACATTCCAAAAGAAATCATCCAATTTCATTATTGGAACTAAAAGTCTTTGTGGATTTGATCTAATCTCATCTTCTCAATTTCCTATCACTATATACTTCTTTAGCGTTGCTTTATTACACCTAGAAGGTAGGATTTCACTTCGAACACCACCTTTTGTTATATATATCTTATTGCAGTTACGTATTCTATGTGTATTTGTGAAACAAAACAGACGTTTGCTGAAGCCAGTAAAACAATCTTATCACCAAAAACATCATACTAAAATTATTCTATTTATTCAAAGATTTCTAAATATTACTTTTTACTTACAATGTTTTAATTACAAAGTAAAATATTGTTTTACTGCTTTAGCATGTTAATTCTTTGCTAAAAATATTGTTAAGAGTACATACTAAAAGTAGTATGGTTGTAGCCTTATATTCAGATCATGATTGATTCTAATAAGATTTTAATTTTTTTCACAATATACAAGTAACATATTTTTAGAACATTTGGAAAATACTGACAAAAGAAACAAAAAATATCACAATAATTCTCTCAGATGTAATCACATATGCTATCAACATTTTGTTGTGTATCTTTTCTTATTTCACTTTGCATGTAAAGACTTTTTATCTAACAACATGGAATAGGGGTCTAAAAACTGTTATGAAACCTACATTTTCATTCAAAAATAGTCATAATAACTTTTTTTCCAGGTCATAAAATATTCTTTAACACTATCATTGAAAGAGCAAAACAGAATTCCATCAGATGAGTGCATTAAAATACGTGTAACTAGTCTCCAATTGTTAGATGTTTAAGTTATTTCTATTGCTGTGAAGGTGTGCATAATCTGATTTTTTAAGTCATATTAGAATGTTTTCTAACTTAAATGTTGGCAAATTTCATTTTAATTACAAATATTCTATTGAAGCAATTCGTACTTCCCACAGTTTATTAAATTACCCAATTGTTTGACATTGCTATATAGATTACCTACTCCAATGATCTTAGAACCAACATATATAAGAGTTAAAAAGATCACAGTTAACTATGAAAAACCATGAGACATATATTAACACCTAAATTTCTTCTTTGTACTTAATAGAATTATTATATGTTTGTTCAAGGGATGCCTTTTGTTTTTGTTACAAGTGATTAACAAATGAAAATGTTTGTTTTTCACAACTATGCTTGAATTTCACAGGTCTTGTATTTCACACCAGAAAGTAAATACTTTTCTTTTAGTAAGGGCAATAAATTAAGACATAAGCACTTTTCCTAAACAGTTACCTTTGGGAAAAAGTATCAACTTAAGCACAGTTCATTATTTCACTAAGTGTTCCTTTCAGCTGGGAGAGCATACTGTTTAACATTTGGCTATCGTAATTATTGTCAGTGATTATGACATAATCATACATAAATGTGCTGGTCTAAATAGCGATCAACCTATTTGTATTATGTGCATCATAGTTTATCCAAATCACATTATTTGGCTAACATCTCTATTTCTTAATTTTTTTCTTTAAATTTCATAGGTGGCTTATCACACAACAGGAGTTTGAAAGACTTAGTTATCCTCTTTTTCCTGGAGAAAAATGAACCTAAAATTAAAATAATTGTTAAAAAGCGTATCATTTCTTATGCTTTACTGATTGAATAAGTAATATCATTATTTTTTGAGGTTAGTAATTTTGTCACTTTTAAAAATCAGATATTTATCTGGAAAGTTCATCTG
Source organism: Cebus imitator (assembly GCF_001604975.1). Taxonomy (NCBI): domain Eukaryota; kingdom Metazoa; phylum Chordata; class Mammalia; order Primates; family Cebidae; genus Cebus; species Cebus imitator. The sequence goes on from NW_016107322.1 coordinate 10,705,594, forward strand.
TCTTAAATAATGGTGAATATTTATCAGTTTATTTTAACTTATACTGAAATGTACAGAACACATGACAAAGTCTTGTTAATAAACCAGATTGTCTACTACACTACATTTCTCTGATCTTGCTCCCCTTAATATTTCCCAATAATAATACCTTAAAATATAGTAATACATACAGGGATGTTTCTTCAGACATATGTATATTTCCTAGAATATCATTAAATATGCTTTCCAGGTGGAAGCTATGTGATTAAAGTAGGAGGACACAGTTTGAAGAATTCGCCATCTAGCCCAGACTTCCCCTGGGTAACTTCAATTTATCTTTTAAGTTTCAGATCAAAGTCTTTTCCTCAGGAAAGCCTACCTTGACCTGCCATTTCCAGCCTTTCCTTATATATCAGATTTCTGTGTGATGTTCCTAGAACAACATTGACTATTTCTCCATAGCGCTGATCACAAATAATTGCTATAAAAAAATACGTCTTTTAAATCTGCCTCCTTTCTTGTAAATTCCACAGTGGAAGTAATGACTTGTTCACCAATGGTGTTTTCTCTCTTCCCAAAGTACATTAAGCCATTAAGCATTGTTTTGTGTTGACAATTTTGTGTAGCATACTATGTTTTGAAAAACACTTAGCTAGACAAAAAGTATAAGTAAGAAGAAAGTCTATATACAGATTGCAGATATCTGGGCATTCATGCTTTTGGTATTTCATCTAACTATCCATTTCCTAAAGGAAAACGGACAACCACTAAAAGATTTACTCTATTTCAGTGTTCTCAACTAGGGGCAATTCTGCCCCCTTACCGCTAATTCCTCCCCATTGACACTCTGCAATGGCCAGAGACATTTGTGGTAGTCACAGCTGGGGAGGGGAGTGCAGGAGGTGGTATAGACATCTAGGGATACTGTTACAACACGTTCCATTGCATAATACAGGCCCTCACTCACAGCAAAGAATAAGTTTGCCCAAAATGCCAATAGTGTCAAGACTGAGTAACTCTGCTCTAATTCAACATTAATACACACTGGGGAATGTTTTTATTCTTGTGAGGATTACATAAGATGGTGGCTATGTACCTTATGATTTGGGTACAGTTAGGTTCTAAAGTTATTAGTCAAGCAATGCTGTGCTACCATATGGGAGAGTACTGTAAATATTATAAAATTCTATACAAACATCCTCAATCCTTAAATGTTTATATAGCTTCATAAAGAAAATGCAATTACATTCTTCTAATATGTGGCCATCTAGAGCTTATATAAAGAGGCATCTTTTTCCAATATGTTATTTATGTATCTTTTTGAGATGGAGTCTTGCTCTGTCGACCAGGCTGTAGTGCAGTGGCACAATCTCAGCTCACTGCAGCCGCCGCCTCCCAGGTGGAAGCAATTCTCCTGCCTCAGACTCCCAAGAAGCTGGCATTACAGGCATGCACCACCATGCCCAGCTATTTTTTCTATTTTTAGTAGAGTTGGGATTTCTCCATGTTGGCCAGGCTGGTTTTGAACTCCTCACCTCAGGCGATCCACTCACCTTGGACTCCCAAAATGCTGGGATTACAGGCATGAGCCACTGCACCCAGCCCTAATATGTTATTTACTTTCATGCATACTTGAATTCAATAATGTAATAAAGGTGATATGTGATGGTAAGGCAGAATGCGCCATTAAATTGGCATGGACACTTAGCTAGACATAAGCTATTGAGAGTTAATCGAAACATTTTGAATAACTTCTAATAATTATAATTTCTAAATTATGTTGTTATAATTTCTAAATTATCTAATTATTGTAATTTCTAAATGCTACCCAAGTTTACATGATGAAAGGAGAACTAAGAAAATTTTGCTTTTGTGTGGATGTAGTTTGAATGAGTATAGTAAATATTGTCTATTGATATGTTTTATCGTCTTGTTAGTCATTACTGAATATATATGTGTACTTTTATATTTCTCCAGGAAAAAAAACAGCATGTATAACAGCGTTATTCCTCTACCAGGGATTTGCAAGATAAACGAATATCTCAGATAACTTAAAAGCTAGTTTACTTAAACTTGCTCTTTGAGGCGGGAAAAATAAAATGTTTAGGTGCATATGTAGAATAATTATGAAGCACAATATTTGTTTCTAAAATTTGTAAGTGGGTAAGAATACAAATGTCCATCTCTGTCACCGACTAGCTGAGTGATGGTGGATAAGTTTCCTAATATCACTAACAGCTATTATTTTTATATTAAGTGAAGAACATAATAGTTCTTCTCTTCCAGGAGTTTTGCAAGGATTAAAACAGGTAATACACATAAAATGCTTGTAATGGAGTAAGCAATTATCAACCATTAATCAATTATTATTATGGTGATCTCATTGTGAAAAAAACGCAAAATTAAGTTTATAATTAGCAGTAGAAAATGGAACACTTTTTAAATTTAATAAGGGAAGCATATAAAGATTGTTGTTTAAAAGATTGTTCGGAAAACCGTAAATATAATTTAAAACATGTCTACATACAATATTCTTCCAAATCATTCAAATTTGATTTTATTTAGGGAGTTTGCAATTAATACAGTATTTTAAAAGGCAATACTCTTAAACAATAGTGATATAGACACACAGGCTTATATAAGGTACAAAGCCAAAAGGATGAAAAGGAAATGCCCAGCGTATACTTAAGTGTCATGAAATGAGCTTTTTAAATGCTTACCTTTCTGTGCATAGATAATGCTTAAGAGAGGGAAGCAATAACTTCTAGAATGAAATAATCATAGTTTAAAGCTAGGAGGTCCAGACATTCCATGACCTTATAACAATAACATGTGTTTAGTAAATTATTTTTAATACACAATACAGAGTATAAAATATCTTCAGAACTAATTTAACAATGAGAGAAAATATTACATTGTTTAAATCATATTTTTATCAAGATTTTCCTTCCATTGTACATTGTACTAATTCCTACATGCTTTTTGAGAAACAGATTTCATTAGTCCATCATAAAATGATTTTTAAATGATAAATAATATAATAAATTTAACTTAATAAATTAAGTTCGGAATGGATATACTAATAGATGCTTAAAGAAAGTACCAGTAAATCATTTATTTGCAAAAACTTAAATGAGATGAGAGGCATATTTTTTTAGCTCAGATAATTCACTTACTACCCCGTCACTATGAAGTGGGCAATAGAATCTCTCTCTTTGGTAACTTCTTTAAAAATACAAAACTTTGTAGTTTTTGAAATGTTCTCTAAAGATTGGATAACATTTACCATTATGCTGTTTCTTAGTTTTTTATTCATGTACGCTTGGACTAATTTCAGATAATGAGTTCACTATAATCGTAATAAATTATCAAAAACATAAATCAGAAACTCAAGGGGTGCACATGCACATACACATCCTATTGAAATAGGAATTGATAGCAGGTCTCTTTAATTTATATTTTCATCTGTTCATAATAGAAAATCCCTCCCCAGGAACTGTGTTTCGATTGGTTGAGGGTGTTTAGTACACAATGTTCTATTGCCCTCTGCTGGCTGGACAATGATAAATAAAAACTTCCTTCTCATTAACTAGATGGGGATTTTAGAAAATTAAATATGGAAGATGACACAGATCAAAACAATAAAACAGTATGTTAGAGTGGTAGAACATTAAAACATGAATTTTAAAAAGTAATCTCACATATTTCAAAACTGCTGATTTTAATTAGCTTTCATATTAGCTGAAAAATCTGGTTATTTTATATAAACCTTAGCAGTGGCATTAATTCAAGATAACACAATTTCATAATTTTAAAGTGATAATTGCAAGTCTCACAACTGTCTAGGAATTCTGGGGATTTTCCAACAAGGTATGTATGATCCAGTTGTTGGCACATTTGTGGAATATTTTTATAATATTGTGATGTTTCTAGTGTGTTTATTTCTTTAAAGTAATATTTCTACCTAGTTGAAAGAATATTGTTAGCATTGTAAAGTCAGATTTAAAGAGTCCTTTACCAATTAGTGTGATTTATTTCTCATATTCCATTCTCTTTGGAAGCATTCTTTATGTAAGATTCACATATCACTGAGGAAAAACCAACGTTGTTATATAATGGTGTGTAAATTCCTTAATGAAAACAACAGTGATAATGCCACAAGGAATATAAAATGCATAGAGCAGTTAATCCACCTGGTTTCATTTTAGCGCTACAGGCTGCTTTAATGCTTGATTACATTTATTTCAAAAACATTTCTGAAGCGTATCCTTACCACCCATAGTAGAAGACACAGACTTTATCATTAGGGTGGCCTTGCTGGTTTTTCTAAAACACCCTTGGGTTAAAAGTTTAACACAAAGCTGTCATTGTTTTGTTTTTTTTTTTTTTTTTTTTTTTTTTTTTTTTTTTGTTTTTTTTTTTTTTTTTTTTTTTTTTTTTTTTTTAGTTCCTCACAGCTACAATATATATTAAAATAATCTGGTTTTCATTTCTGAAAGTGCTTTTTCTGAAACATTTATAAAACTCGAGCCATGGTCCTTTGAAATAGGATTTTATTCCATGAGCTCGACCTCCCTATTCTACCCTCAGAACTAGTGTCTATTACAAATCAGGAGTATAATTTTTCCCTATGGCTTCCCTGCCAAAACAACTTCCAATCCTTTCAAAAATTTCTGGTTGCTTTATAATTTACTCTAACTACCTCTGATCTAGATTGTATTCACATCTCAAACTTTCCAGGAATATATTTTCAGTAGAATCTTGAAGTCACTTGAGGCCTTTGGTTCTCCATAACTGAGAGGAAAAAGTTTCATCCTAGAAAATATTATTATTATGACAAACTGATGGAAACATTTTTTTACTTCCCAATTCACAAGATTTAAAAAGATGCCCTTTGTCTTTATAGTTTTTCACATTTAATCCTCATAAAATCATTAGAAATAATTTTATACCATTTGTATCTTAAGACTCAGGAACATAGAAAAATGAGATTCACAGAGATGAAAAACATCTCCAAATTTACACAGGATGGCCTATTAATCAGAAGCCAGGTCTGCCTGACTTCAAGTGCATGGTCTTTTTATGACTTTGTAATCTCTGGGAGTGAAGAATGAAGGTGGGAAACCATTTGCATTGGAATTATAAAGTGATCATGCCCTTTGATACAGTATTTCCAACTCTAGGAAGCTGAGCAAATATTCCGTATATAGTAAAAGATATCCGTGATGGTATTAATTGAAATAATGTGGGAATAAAGGGGAGAAAAACCAGAAGAGGTCTAAATTTCTGATAACAGATAAAAAACTTAACCATGGTATGTTATTTAATTGAATATTACAGTCATTAAAAATAGTAACTGGGAACTACTTGAAAATCTATAAGTTGCTTAGGATAAAATTAGCAATCTAAATCTTACATTTTATGTACTTAAAATGTAATATACAAGCTTAAAAGTACTAACAAAAAAAGTGTCTTGTATATTATTGGGTAAAGAAAGTTGTGAAGCAATAACATGAATTCCAGGATAACACATTAAAAAATCATATATATGTCCTAGAATATGTGAACATAATTTTGTGTAATATATATTAACTTTGTTAGTGAAACAGGAAATAAAACAATTTTTAATGTATCCATTTCTATACTATTTAAATTTTACAGTGTGTATTACTTTAAGGATAATAAAATAAAGATATAATATTTACAGAATTACTAGAGTTATGTTGAAATCACCAAAATAACAATAGTTGGTAATTTAGGGTGAGGAATATATGTTTTTATTTTCCTAAATTTAAAATGTTTTCAATGTTTATGTTTATCTTTATTGAAAAATATAAAATGAGTATTATAATAATAACAGCTGTTTTCAACTTTTAAGTCAAGTGTTTTCTATTTCTTTGCCTTGAGAATTTTTATGAGAAATACTGTTTTACTTTTCTGTTTTTGAAGTAGTTAGCAGCCTCTATTCGTAAGTAACTGCTTCAGGTAGGTATGTCACTCTCATAGATCTAACTTACTTTGTTAATTTCTATGAAAATGTTAAAAAAGAAAGCTGGCTTGACTGAATTATTTCCAATATTCATTAAAGAATAATGAGGGTTAGGTGAGGTGGCTCATGCCTGCAGTCCCAGCACTTTGGGAAGCCCAGCCAGGTGGATCACTTGAGGCCAGGAGTTCAAGACCAACCTGGGCAACATAGTGAGACCTCATCTCTACAAAACATTTAAAAAAAATTGTGGGGCATTGTGTTGGTGAATGTTTCTATTCCCAGCTACTCTGGAGGCTAAGATGGGAGAATCACTTGAGCCTGAAAGGTTGAAGCTGTAGTGACTCAAAACTGTGCCACTGCATTCCAAATTGGGCAACAGAACAAGACTCTATTAANAAAAAGATTACCATACTATTCTTTTAATTTAAACTTCCCCAATTTCCAAAAGTGGTAACTTGAAATTTAGCTTTTATTAAACAACTCAAATACTTGTTTACTATAGAAACAAAACTACCAGGACCATGAGAGTGTTTAACTAAGGGACCCCACAGTTGTCAAGCATCTCTAGCTATCTAGAGATATGTTAATTATGATTAATAAACACTTTTGAAAACCATCTCTTTTAAGTATTTATTAAATATCTTCTTTAAAATTGGTGAGGCAATATGTTCATCTCTTTATAATATAAGCACAATATTTAGAAATTGTGACAAATTTTGACTTGGGTTACCAAGTTAATCTAACTTAATGGGAGTTTTCTATAGAACTATTATAAGGCACTATCAAAGCTGATCTCCACATACCTCATTTTCTAAATGTTTATAAACATAAAAATGTTAAGCTTTTTCTCTTTTCATTTGTCTCACCTTCTCTTTCTTTTTCTTTACAGGTGTATAAATAAATAATCATTTATATAATTAGTATATTTTAGCTTTTATTTGGATAAATTTTGCCTTAAATAAAAAGCAATGAATGTGAATTTATTCATCTTTTCCTTTCACTTAATAACCACTACTCTAGTTCCCTATGGCAGAAAGAGCTAAATATTAACTTGCCTTAATTTTAACATTGTGTCAGGCAGAGTTGAATGTATACTGTTTTTCATATATAAACATCTTTTAAGTCTCATATCCAGAGATACTTGATTTTGAAAGGAATCTTTACGCAGATGGTATTATACAAATTTTTCAAACTCTAAATACTTAAAAACATTTATGACTAAAATATAAATCCGATAATGTTGTCAATGTTAATAAGAATACAAATACAACAAAATTATCAGTTTCCTGTATTCTTCCTTTTTGGAAAAAAAAAAAAATGACATTGACTGGGAGTTTTATAATGGCCCAAAGGAAAAAGCGTTTCTGTGTGCCTCAAATTCGATATTTTAAGTTGAAGTCAGCTGTTAAGAATTACTGAATTATCCAGGGCAGAATCTGGGGTATGGCTCACATTTCACTACGCTGGATACGAAAAGTTGAACACAAAAGGGGTGAAAACTTTTCAGTGATTAAAAAGGCCTGTGGGATTGAATTTTTAGATTCCAGAGCAGCACATCAAGAGAAATGTTGCAGATTCTCGAGTTCTCACAGCAAATTGTGTCTATAAATCGATGAAGTGTTTCTGAGGAAACCTAACAGGACGGCTCTAAAGAGTATATATAAAATTTCTTTCAGTTCTCCTGGGATTGAAAATTAAACCTCATGGATGAAAACAAATACGTAAGAAAGGTGAGAAATTGATCACATCTAGCTTTTTAGCAGGCCAGAAAATAGAGTGGACATAGTTGGTTATTTCACATATTTTCTCATTTATTATCCTTTGAAACCCTTTGTTATTAACAAACTCTTATTAACAAAGGGTTTCAAAGGATAATGCTTTCAGAATTAATTTTAATTAACCAACTGTGATTCTTAAATATTTTAGGTATTCTTTAGAATACAATGACAATAATCAAATTCTTCTCTGTATGAATATTGCATGATTTCTTCAGCCTTATTACCTATGTTTCAAATAATTCCTCTGCCATTTCATTTTCATTCTCCTTTAAACCAGTACTCCTTACAAATGCAACTGACATCTAGTGAAACATCATCAATTAGTGATAAGTTAGGATATGTAGATATTGTTGATTTAACCATGTTACCCCATGATCGATATTAGAAAGAGATTATGTTATTCACTCAAATATTCTTTTTTGATGTCAGAAGGAATAAATGTTGATACAACTTGTTCCAGAATTTCTATATATTACTAAAGGATTTTAAGTTTACCGTGAAAATTGTTTAGAAACCATGCTGCTAGATATAGTCGTCTCAAATGTGTGAAAGTGTGTGAGGAAGTATATTTGTACGTTTAACTTCAAAAGAAATAAATATCAAAAGTAAAATCTTGATTCTGTTCTAAAGAATGTCATAAAAGTTTGTGAAGTTATTAAAAGTAAATTGGAAATATATATTTTTTCATTTCATTTTATGTTATAATTTAGCTTTCACTTGAGAAGTGTATTATGAATGAATGGGAACTAAACATTTCTACAAATGTGTTCCTCATGATAGTTAACTATCCCTTTGATGTTTTATTCTCAAAGAGGATAGTTCTTTTGAACACATTACTTTGAAAAAATAAAAAGTCATAACCTTAATTATCTCTCTATTGTCCTTTCATATGCTCCAAGAAAGATTTTTTAAAAATTAGATTTAAACTCATCTGAACCAAGAAAGTGCCATATTATAGCACTTTCTTTAACATTACAACTCCTAACAATTGTACGTCATATTTCTAATAAAATAATTGAAGGTGATATCAATTACACATTGGAATCTAAACCAAAGCATGGGACATGTGAAACCAAGTTTAGTAGAGACTTATCTCTGTCATAGTGATTTGTGGAACAGAATTAAAACAAGAACACATTTGACACATGCTTGAGGAAGACTCATACTGACTGAGTTACTGAAGAAGCCTTTAAACTTATGAGTGGCTTCTTTGACAGTGGAACCTTGTGGTGGTGATGACCTCCCTAGAGTTATTGCAGAATGATGAACTTTTTTCTTTCGATGCTTTGGTCAAAATTTTGAATTCTGCAGATGGTTAATCACCTGATTCTCATACTGCCATCTCTATGTTTCACCATCAGCACAAATTAGGAAGAGTAGCTGTTGAAAGCAAGACACACCCTTGATTTACAGAAATAAACTTCTTACATAACCTGTCAGTATATTTCTCACTCAAAAGTTGAAGTAAACTTCTTCCTGTATACTTGTTGATTTTGTATTTTTCCTTCATCTCACCGTTTATATTCTCATCCAACTACTATAAAAAGAATGCCTACAATGATTTTAAAATTCAGTAAAAAATAATCTATAAAAAGTAAAACTACAAGCAAAGTCCAATTAAAAAAACAACAACAACAAAACTCTCCCGGAAAAGAGTATCACCACATCTGGTACTAAATTAAATTAAATTGACTTTCCCAATATGACATGAGGCCATGAGTGAAATCCTACATTTCCAACTCTCAGTTCCAAACTGTAACATTTCCTATGGTCAAGGAGAAAGGCTCATAGGCACATGCCCAGATTAAGAGCAGAAAATGCTGTATTCTCTAAGACCTGAATAAACACAGACAGCAGCCTCCACATAAGGGCTGCTCCTTTCTCTCCATGCAGACAGGAAGCATTCCTCTGTTAGCAGATAGAAAGCCAACCTTACAGCTGTGAGTTTCTGTTGTGTAAAGATCCTACCACAGGAAGAACAATGATTAAAGCCTCACTTTACACAATGTCCCAGAAATAATGTGCAGAAATGTTTGGTCTGATGTTCTATATCTTTTGGTAAAGTTAAGGTGGAAAAGTTTCTAAAGAGAATTGGCCTTAATATCTATTTCAAAAAATAGAGATAATTGTCCTACTTAGAGTAACAATGGGGGTACTTTATTGCCTTCTTTTTATTTCACTTGGAATCCAGTTCTCAACTGTTTTCTGGGAACTGTATTTTCCCTACAGAAAGCCCTTACATTTTCCCTATGAAATTCAGTGTTAAAGTGTTATGTAATTTTAGAATTGAGTTGCTGATTCGAGTCATCTGTGGGTCAGGAGATTAGGGAATATTGTACTACCTTTCAGAGAGGAAAAGCTAGGCAGTAGAAATAGCCGTGACTTTAGATTCAGATGGACTGGATTTAAAAATCTATCTTGTATTTAAGGACAAAGTGATCTTACGCATTTTTCTTAGCTTCAATCTCAATTTTCTAATCTGTAAAATAAGGACAACCATAGCTGCCTTTCAAGATTGGTACATGGATGGAATGAAGATACTTAATACATATAAATTATCTGATATACAGTAAATGCTCAATACATAACCATCATTCTAATGACATGGTTGTCTTTCTGACCTATAGACAATTTAAGTTAGATTGATATTTATAACAAGTTACAACCAATTGGAGAAACACAAGAATTTCTTTCTGATCTAGGCTCTCAAAGAACTTCCATTTAGAAAGAGACTTCCCAAGTACCCTAGGAAGTGCTAATGTTGGCCACTAATTACCGTGGCAAGAGATCAGGATTCTCCTAAATCTTTCTCCATAATCTTCAATACATCTTGCGCTGCATGGTTACTCTATTAATGGAGACATACCTCACCTCAATGGTGTGCAGATCAAATGAGATAATTGCTCAAAATGTGGTTTGTCATCTCTAACATCACAAAATATATTAAATCGTCACTGATTTATTCATATCATTTCATGAGTTTATTATCACAAAAGTTCTAAATCATCAATGAATGACTCATATTTCACCGAATGTAACATATAACCTTTAAGAGCTTATAACCTTAAAAACAAAAAAGAATAATTTACTAGAAAGGATGAAGGCTGGACGCAGTGACTCATGCCTGTAATCCCACCACTTTAGGAGGCGGAGGCCGGTGGATCACAAGATCAGGAGATTGAGACCGTCCTGACTAACACAGTGAAACTCTGTCTCTATTAAAATACAAAAGTTAGCCAGGCATGGTGGCACATGCCTGTTGTCCCAGCTACTTGGGAGGGTGAGGCAGGAGAATCACTTAAACCTAGGAGGCAGAGTTTGCAGTGAGCCGAGATAGTAACTGCTGGCAAAAGAGAGACTCCATCTCAAAAAAATAAAACATTAAAGGATGAAATTGCCTATTCATGTAATGGGTAACAACAAAGTTCAAGTTGTGTATTTATCTTCAAGCCAAAAGCACAACTACATTTATTTTTGCTTTTTTAATGTAAGCACTCCAGTTGTTTTGGCTATTACTCATATACATAATATTTCTACTCTTCTCTCTCATGACATTAAATATACTTTATATGTATCTGCTGTTGTTATTAGTGTTACTCTATACCCCTTGTTGTGGACATAAAGCACCCTAAAATGACACTAGAATTTAGTTTTTATCTTGTCATTCCAGTGATTAACTACAATTCCTAGCTCTTGATCACCTGAATAAGTTATTTTTTCAACACAAAGCATTCAATTGTGTAATGCTTCCTTTTAAACTTCAATATCTCATAACTGCCTACAAAACAAACAAACAACAATTCTGGACACTTTAGAATAGCCCAAAGCCTTCACAGCCTAACTCACTCCTTTGACTTCCCTCTTTGACTTCCTCAGGAGCTTTGGCTGAACAATCAGGTCCCAGAATCTTCTTACACACCACCCCCTACTCTACCATTCCATGCTGGGGACACGTCTTTCCTATGGCTTCTCTCACAGGTTTTCATGAAGTAGTAAACAACAAATTACATGGTACTGCTTCCATCGCTATTCTCACTCCTCTAAGAATAAGAAGGAATAAGCTTGGGGAAGTCAGCATGTTTTTTAGCCCAACAATCCCTCCTTATACTTTCACTTATATAGCACTCGCCATATTTCTCTCTCTCTCCTTTTTTTTTTTTTCGCTCTTACTCATGTGTCTTTCTTTCATTGGTAAAGTGAAGTCTTGAATGACTAAGGCAGCATCTTGTTCATCTTTGTATACCTAAGACTTGGGGGTTTCCCTTCCATTTCCTCAACTGAAACTAATAGATGTAAGTATTTGTGAGGTATTGACTCTATCTGAAAGTTGAAATGGTGGCATCTAAAAGCAATTATTAGTCCTATGTTGCAGAAACGTTTTTCTTTTTACAATCCCATAGAATGTTCTTTACCTGTCTATGCATATCAAATTAATGGTTATATTTCTGAATTATTTTCTCTTCTCAAAGCACTCATGCTGGCACAGTTTAGCTAATTCTGCAAGGACAGATCTGCTTTTTCCAAAAGGAGATGCTCTGCATGGGTTCATGTGATTATGCCACAGACAGCCATTAATATTTTACTTTCCATAAATGGGAAGAATGCTGTCAACCTCGCTGTGGTCTCTGAGCAAATGTTAAACATGCCACCAGCCTCTGGACTGGAATTGGGAATGTGAAGCCCTATCATGGCCAAATATTTGGCCACATATTCACAGTCACTGTGGTGGTGGAAACAGGCATAATTTTGCTCTCAGTTCTTTATTCATATCAGTGACAGAAGTAAACAACTCTGACAAGTGAGACTATAGCATGAACAATTCCTCTTCCCCTTGGCTTTGTTTGGTAACGCCCCAGGAAGGCAGCATTCAGAGCACTGAGACTTTGGAATGCTTTGGATTCACCTGTATATCATTCCCCAGAATAAAAAAGGATGAAGGCTACTATTTATTAAGCATTTCTATGTTTGAAGCATCAGCTATACATATACATACAGGTCCCATATATATATGTAAGCACCTCCACAATTTATGCATTCATTTGTTCATTCGTTCAACAATATTTTGAGCAGATAAAATATTCTGGGTAGTATTCTATACATTTACATAAACACACACACACACACATAGGCAACCTCTCACACATATCAGTTTAATATTTATAACATTCTAACATGTCTTTGTCCTTTTAAAAATGAAAAATTGAGGTAAGAAGGTAAGGGTCAGAAAGGTAAATATTTTGATGACAGTCGCACAGCTAACAAAGATCAGAACCTGCTTTTAAACTTATCCATGACATGAAAATCCTCGTTCTTTCTACTTCCTGAAATCAATAAATGAAGAGGATAATTTTGCTTTGTAATTTCCAATAAAACATTAAATATTATAAGTTGAGGGCACTGATGTTCTGAATCTAACAGATAATACCAAATTTCTAAAATGTAATTCTGCAGAGTTTCAAGCATACATTTTCTTTTATCAGTTTATCAAATTGAAACTTTCTGTATGTGCAAAATGAGAAGTTTGTCATAGAATCTCTAGGCAAATATGCATTAAGATAATTATTTATATCTATGATCTAATTTAGACAACAGATGATTCTTTAAATAAGCAAATCAACTCATATTTTTAATGCACCAGGAGGACACTACTGAAATAAAATTCTATCACAAAATCTGAATCCAAAATAATTGCTTCTTAAAGCACCATTTTATTGCTAAATGTAAATTTTTCTCCCCATGGACTTTTCCCATGCTTTTAATATACAAATTCAGACAATAAATTGTATTTTCACCATACTGTTAATTTTTACTTCATGACATAAAAGCTGCCAAATGCAATTCTTTTATTCATCTCTTTTAACATCTGCCCTTTCTTGAGACTATCATAAAAGAAATCCAGAAAATTACAGTAATTTAACATTTTATAACAGATTAAAAAAAACACAATTGCCTAATCCTCAAGAAGACTGCCAATAAGAATCACTAGATGCAATTCATCAAATGCTTCCAAGAAACCTGTAATTGGAGGGATGCAGGTATTTAGCTTAATACAGTATAAAAAACAAATCACATAAAATAAAAGGACCCTAATAAGACAATTTAACAGAGAATTTCATATCCTCAAGTGGTCTGAAGTTTTATCCTTTTAGAACTTGCTCTTCTCAGGCATAGAAGTCATACATAGATCTTAATGAGTATTTTTAATTAAAAAAATTCTTGTTGGAAAACGATCCATCTGTTTATTGAAACAATCCTTTGGAAAGCCAACGAGGTCACTAAAGTTCAAAACCCATATCTAAGTTGGTTTAAGCTTAGAGTAACCTAAATAGTGTGTCAAATTGGACTACTAGATATATAAAATGACATCACATAGATTTTTGAAAAAAACTCTTTTTGGATTCTGTATTTCTTGCAAAGGACTAGTTTTAAGGGTAAGATTTAAGGGGGAAAATATTGGAATGCAAAAGTGCATTTAACATTTGTTTATATTTCCACATCATTATGCTAGATTTAAGCTGTCAAACTAAGTTGATAACAAATGGTAAGTATAGAGATGTATACAGCAACCCCCATCACTAAACTAGGCAAACAAAGAACTTTTGTTAGAGGGTTACAAATTCCAAAGTTAAATGCAAGGTAATATTTTCAGGGCAAGGTTTGCTTTTTATCTCTAATGGAATAATTCCTTTAAAATGCCTTGTATTTGTAGAACAGAGAAGAAGGACTACATCTCGCAGTAGAATTTTGCACAATAATTCACCTATAAAACTTGCTCTACAAATGTAATTATTGTATGGCTGCATTAAAATTTACCTTGAGAAATAGTACTTGCGGTAGTAGCGTATTGGGGCGTCCAATCTTTTGGGTTTCCTGGGCCACACTAGAAAAATATTGTCTTGGGCCACATATAAAATACACTAACAGTAATGATAGCTGATGAGCTAAAAAAAAAAAATCGCTAAAGAATCTCATAATCTTTTAAGAAAGTTTACAAATTTGTGTTAGGCTGCAGTCAAAGCCATCCTGGGTGATGTATGGCCTGTGGGTCGTGGGTTGGACAAGCTTGTTGTCGATGTTTTAAAAATGCTTAACTTTCTTCTGCGTAATGTGGAGGAAGCCATTTGCACCTTTGTTCTATTTTTATTAAATAAATGAGTTAAAATAAAAGTCATATGTAAAACCATCTTACATCCAGTTCCTTGAAATATTTCTCATTTAATTTAATAGCCGATGACAAAGTACCTTCATTTATTATAGCATTTATTACATTATTGTATTCTAGAAGATACAAAAGTATAATATCTAGTTTTTCCACAAAAACACTTATAATTTGCTTTCAGAGATAATTCATCAACCAATAATGTGGTAATAAATACAAGTGTCATGAAAGTGCAGTGAGCTATTTGAGAAAAGGGACCTTATGTGATTAGTTTTTGTTGTTCAGCATCTATTTATGGGAGTTAGTATGGAAATTGGAGGAAGGGAAACTAAAACTTTATAGTTAAAAAGACAGTTTTTTAAAAAAAATGTTAAATAACTATAAAGTTTGACTAAATAAGCATATAGATAAAAGAACAGCTTTTTGACATTTTCTTTTTTAAAAAAATTTAATGGATACCTAAGAGTTATATATCAGACCCAGCTTTTGATCTAGATGTTATTTGCCACTTGACCAAGGAAATCATTATATCTCAGTCCCCCCCTTTTTTGAAAATTGAGAATAGAAACACTCAAAGCATTGTATTAAATAATAAATGAAACAAATTATTGCACCCCTGGCTGAAACGTAAATAAGTATTATATCCCATTATCTTCACCTTTTCAGCATGTCATATGAATTGGGCTGTCAGCAAACAATAGTTCTCTGAAAGACTATGAAGTGCTATGAAAGAAATGATCTGATCCTTGAAATGAAAGAATGATGCCAAAATAAAAAATAAACCCCTAAAAGTAAAATAAAATAAAATAAATAATAAAAATCCTGAGTTAAAAGCAAAATTAGAATTACTATAAAGCAATCCATGAAGAGACTAACAACAAAACTAATTTTCAGGTCTTCTAATTTTCATAATAGTAATAAAAATGTGAATGCTATTTTTAGCACAAACACCAAAATAAAGAACTATACATTAAAGTTTTTTTTAAAAAAACTTACTGAAAATAAAGAATCATAATGATCTGTTGTATTAGCTTCAAAATTATCAAATTAACTGCACTTTATGCAAAATTTTCTAGGTTAAACTTCTTGGTTCTTAGTACAACTTAATAATATATAGAGAAACATATAGGCATATCTATATATAGAGATGATATAGATAATGAAATGCAATATAAATAACACTATTCAAAAATGACTAAACATGGAGAATTAAGAATTGTTTAAAAATACATACTTGAAAAATTGCTTTCTTGCATCATCATATGTGACTTTTCAGCTGGTTTGTATAAAAAATCTATTTTTAGGGAACCCTACAAATATATTAATAAAGCGGCAATTTTATATGAGTTTTATCTATCCTAATCCACTAGTCTTTGTGGTAAAACCAGTATTTATTAAGCTTCTTCAATTTCTCCAAATAATTCTTGGTCAATATGGTAGGAACAAAAGCTTTCTCTAGTCTGGGGTCCCTAATATTACACAACAGATTTATGAGTTTTGATGAGGAAAAAATTATGTTATTATTTTCACTAAACTTTAACTAAAAGTCAGCATTTCCTCCATTATGAATGTGAGTGATTGTGGTAGGTGGTCTCTAGGATGGCCTTCCCTGATTCTCCCCTCCTCGTGTTTATGTCCTGTGGAAACCCTCTCTTTTAGTTTAGGCTTGTGTCTAACAAATAGAATAAAGTAAAAAAGTGGGATACCACTTTTGAGATCAGGTTTCAAAAATATTGTGGTTTCTACCTTGAGTGTTCTCTCTTGTTCCTTCACTTAACATACTCTGAAGGAAACCAGTGGCCACATTGGAAGCTGCTCTATGGGGAGGTGCTCTTAACAAGGTATTGATGTTCCTAGCAAACAGTCAGTGGGACCCTGAGACCAGCTAATAGCCACCTGAGGGAGCTTGCAAAAGGGTCATCCCTTGATCAAGTTTTAAGATGACCTCGGCTCCAGCCAACATCTTAAATGCAGCTTTGTGAGAGACCCCCGAGTCAAAGGCATCCTGCTAAGCTATATCCAAATTTTGAACTTATAGGAAAATATATTGCATGGTTATGTTATATATATCTATATATAGATATCTATATAAAATATGTGTGTATGTATATGCATATATATGTAAACTATATATATGCATAGTTTGGCTGGGCATGGTGGTGTGTGCCTGTAGTCCCAGCTGCTTATGAGGCTGAGGCAGGAGAATTGCTTGAACCCCAGCCTGGGCAACAGAGTGAGATTCCATCTCAAAAAAAAAGAAAAGCAGTTCATGAAGAGACTAACAACAGAACTAACTTTTAAATTCTCCTAATTTTCATAATAGTGATAAAAATGTGAAGAATATTTTTAGAACAAACACCAAAATAAAGAACTACACATTAAAGTTTTCTTTAAAAAGTCAGTGAAAATAAATAAGCTTAAGTTATATATATATAAACTATAAACTATATATAAGTATTAACTAACACGATCACAAGCATCCAGCACAGGAGAAAGATCTCGACTGGGAGGTTAGGCCCATCTCTCCTTTTCATGTTTTTCTGCCTGCATTATATTCCCTGGCAGTGGATTAGATGGTGCACGCCCAGATTAAGGGTGGGTCTGACTTCCCCAGCCCACTGACTCAAATGTTAATAATCTCTTTCCTCAGTGCCCACACAGACACACCCAAGATTAATACATTGTATTCTTCAATTCAATCAAGTTGGCACTCAGTATTCACTATCACATAGGCTCTGTGAGACAATGTTTGTCATAAGCTTTTAATTATTGAGATAATTTGTTATGCAGCAGTAGGTAACTAATACAGAGTTTGGTATCTAGAAGTAGAGGCCCCTGTGACAAGTACTGAAAGTTTGCAAATAACCTTGGAAGTAGGCAGCAGGTAGAGGTTGGAAGAATGGTGAGTATAATGGAAGACACAAAAGTTGCCCTGAACGAACTGTTAGAAATCTAGACATCGAGGCTACTGCTGGTAAAGGCTCAGGAGGAGGTGAGGGCATTTATTGGAAACTTTAGGAAGGGAATATGTTTATTATATAGTGGGAGGATGTAGCAACACTATTGCAGGAAGGTGGAATGTAGAAAATGTGCCTAATGAACTGGCTAATCTAGTTAAGGAGATTTCCAAGCAAAGTGTGAAAGGTACTGCTTATTTTTTTTCCTGCTACTTATAATAAAACGTGAGGGGAATGCGATAAATTGAATGAAGGACTATAGAAAACAAAAATTGGCAAAACTTTTGAAAACCCTCAGTCTCTACAGACCGCAAACAATGTTAAAATTCAGAAATGGCTTTGGAGTTCAGATCCAGGGCACTACGAGGAAAATGTAGTCTGGAGATGAAGCTGAGGGCAGGACTGTCATCCTTTTGTGAATATCTTAGAAAGATCAAAGCAGTACCTGAATTCTTGGTCCACAAAAGGTGTGAGATAATAAGTGCTTATTGTATTAAACCACTACGTTTTGATGTGATTTGTTACATAGCTATAGATACTTAGCATAGAAATAAACCACAGAGAATGAATAGTACAGTGATTGTGTCAGTATAAAAGGTATGTCTCATATCATATTTTATATGTTGCATCACTTTCCCATTCCTCCTGAAACCTTGAGCACATGGGAGACATTAAGCCCTACACATGAGGGCTCCCTAGAAGAAGGAAGATGAGGAGACTGCCGTATGAAGCAACAGAGGCAGGGTAACCGTGGTGATGAGCCCAAAAGTATGTTCTGTCTCATGGCAGAACTAAGAGTGTATTTATGTCCACTGCCAAAGGAAAGGCAGATAGGCATATATACTTTAACGACACTAGAAGTCTTGCCACAGAAACTTCTGGACTCTTTGATCTATCTAGTAGCTAAATAGAAACAACCTTGTTTATAAACATTATCTCACTTCTTGGTGTAACTGATACCTGGGTCTTTTCTTAACCGTATGTGGTTACCTTGCAACCTTCCCAAGACCCAGTTGTTTTTCCCACTCTTGGTATTGTTTAGCCTGAGCATTGGGTAGTTTTCCTCATGCTTCCAATCCATTCCAATTAAACCCCTGGCTTTGATGATCAGGTCTTTAAACTGTGCTGCTCACCATGCCATCCTGTGACAGTCATCTACTGATCTCTGGTTATTCTTCCTTATGCTTTGGATTTTTAAAAATTCAGTTCTAAGGCTAGTTTTTGTCATTCTCAGTAATTGCAACACCCTCATAACCTCCATTCAATAATTTTCTTCCTTTACCACCTTTTCATCTTACAATTTCCTTCCTCAATCATTCCAATATTTCTTTGACCCCCCCAGCTGTAATAACAATCTACTGTCCTCCACTAACCCCAAATAATTTGCAGTGTGCCTCCCATAACTCTTGTTCTTCAACTCCTTCCTATTTCATATTTCTTCACTACAATCATTTCCTTGCATATGTGCCAAAACCTTTATCTTCTTCTCCTTCTGCTTATTCCTGTGATAGGAGGCAACCTCTGGTTAAATCATATTCTCAGTCTACTATCTACCAATCAGATTTTCTGCTGCGGGGAAGAAATTGATGGGCACAGTTGTTGCATTTTAAACCTATCATTGTTTTTGCAAAACAGATATGATGCTCAGCCATTTACTGAGAATCACAGTGATAATAATGCAGAATTTCTCCAGTGGGTGAGTTGCATGCTGACCAAAACTGTTTTTGGAACTGTGCTACAATCTGTGATTCTTCTTCACACAGTCCTCCTTTTTTCTCTGCCTCCTCTACATATCAGGGTCAGACCACCACATGTTCTGGTACCTTCTGCTTTCTCTCTAATAGGTATTTGCCCTAATGATTCTCTTGGACATCTAATTCTGTATTGGCATGTGTTTCTCATGGAACCTCAGACTAACACAACTGGCATCCATGCAGCTGAGTGTGGCTGGAGAAATGTATATGACCATGTGCTGACTGCCATTATTTCAAATTTTCGACCACTCACTTAAATGGCTTACTCACTCTTTCAAATGAATAAAGTGCGCTTTCCTCTCTCCGCATACCTCCACAATCTCCTCCCTCTATTGTCACACTATGATGATGGTGATTTTTATTTTACTAAGAAAATAGATGCAAATAAAAAAAAGCTTTCACAATAGCTACCGACTCATGCAAACCTAACCCC
Organism: Cebus imitator; assembly: GCF_001604975.1. NCBI lineage: Eukaryota > Metazoa > Chordata > Mammalia > Primates > Cebidae > Cebus > Cebus imitator. The sequence goes on from NW_016107322.1 coordinate 10,725,643, forward strand.
ATCCGTGTCATACACTCTGCTTTCCATCCCGATAGTGGAAGAGTTCTGTATCCCTAGCTAAAAATATGACCTTCAGTTGTCCTCCAGATGTTTCTGTAGAGGGCAAGATGGTAACATTTTAGTCTTTGTGGACCATGTAGATTCTGCTGCAACTATTCAACTCTGGCATAGAACCATGAACACAGCCACAGAAAATAAATAAACGATAAGTGTAGCTGTGTTCCCATAACATTTTATTTACAAAAGCAACTGGTGAGCCATATTTGGTCCATGAGGTATAGTTTTCTGACCCCTACTCTTGACCTCTGCTGAGACCCCTGCTCCCATTCTCCTCTTTGCTGGTAAAGAAGATATCTTCAGCAATACTCTATTTTTTTCTCTCTCTCTCTCATTATTTCTTCAAAAAAAGGGCATAATTCTTAGAATACAAAAACGTTAGTATTCTTTCATCTTAAAAAGATAATGATTTGTTGTTGTGACTTGCCCTCAAATGATTTTCCCATTTCTTTTTTCCTATATTTTATAGTTTCTTCTCATTTGTTCTTAATCTCATTTCAATAAGCTCTAGCTTTCATTATTCCAAAAAAAAAAAAAAAAAAAACTGACTTACTTCAGTTTACCAATGACTTTCACATGGTTAAATCCAGTGGTAAATTTCAGTCCTGATTTTACTTGGCCTTTGATACAGTTGATCATTTCTTTCTCCTTGAAATATTATTTTTATGTGGATTCCAAGACACCCAGTGGTGTCCTAGGCCAGCATGCTAAAGCTCCAGAGAGCTGATTGCAAAATATTCTGGACATTTGTGACACAGTTATGAAACTATTTGTATCCTGAAGTCAGCTTTAATGGGAGTGTTAATTAGAAATTGGCAAATGTTTGAAAAAATGAAATATGTTTAAGGCAAAAAAAGACAAACACCACTTAATCTCATCCATATGTGGAATCTGCCACAGGTGACCTCAGAGAAGTAGAGAGTAGAATGTAGGCTACCAGAGACTGGGGAGGAAGGATGGGTGGTGGGATGGGGAGATGTTAGTGAACAGGTAAAAAGTCACAGTTTTACAGGAAGAGTAAATTCTGGTGTTCTATTACAGAGTAGAGCAACTATCGCTAATAACAAAATATTGTATGCTTCAAGGGATCTGGAAGAGAAGATTTTGAATCACCATAAAGAAATTAAAAATGTTTAAAATGATGAATATACTAATTACTCAGATTTGATCCTTATACCGTGTATATATGCATCGAAACATCATACTGTACCCCATAAATATGTACAGTTATTATATGGCCAATTATAAATTTCAAAATATTGGGTCTGTAAAAAATAGCAACTTTTTCAGTATTCCACAGAGATTTTCCTTATGTACTTGTATACCTGGACATAACAAGTGTACTCTGATTTTTTTTGCACCATTCCAACTGCTTCCTCTCAGCCTCCTTTACTTTTTCCAGCTCATCTTCCTGATTGCTAATCATTATAAACCCCAAGGCTTATAACTGACCATAACAAGTCTCTCTAATTTTTTTCTTATACTTCTCCCTGTTAGCGACTATTCTTGATACAAACAGCCAGAATTAATCTATTTTTTAATTATTATTTTTTTTAATGGCAATGAGGGTTCACTAAATTGCCCAGGTTGGTCTGGAACTCCTGGGCTCAAGTAATCCTCCCACCTCAGCCTACCAAATTGTTGGGATTACATGAGCCACCTCACTGAGCCAGAGTGATCTGTTTTTAAAAGAAATCAAATTATGCAATTTCTCTGAACAGAAGTCCCTTATGGCTTACTATCTCATTCCAAATAAGCTAAATTTTTGACAAAGCATCTGGTCCCAGATACATTTCATTTTTTCTTTCCTAAAACTCATACTTTCTAATACTCAAATACTCACTCTACTAGAGAAACACTGGTCTTCATGTTTTTTTCTCAGATACATAAGGTGTTTCTCCACATTAGGAGTAAAAGCATGAAGGCAGTGAGGGGACTGAAAAGTACTATGGGTAAAAATTTCAGTAAGTGTAGAAGAGCATTAAGAAGGGACATTTTCTGTAATGTTAAGTATTAAGAAAGAAAAAGCTTGCTGTGATCAGGTGGAAGCTGCATGACAAATTGGAAACCTTATGAACTTCAAATTAAGAGATGCTTTTCCCAGTGGGACAGTTGCTGAATCCCTTGGACTCCCTTGTGATGTGGGAAGCTAGTAAGCGAGGATAAAAGCTTCTAAAAGGTAGAGTTAAAAATTCATTTTTGAAACAAAAGCTAAAATGGAAAGAACACAAAAGTGTATAATCACAATAAACGATGGCTTAAAAGATATAGAAGAGGCAGTCGTGTGTGTATAATATGGCACAAAGCAAATTAGTATTTATGAATTGCTATATTCTAATTCTGTCATTCCCTATGTCTTGAGAACCAAGATATTGAGTAAGGAAGAGAGGAGACACAGCTGTAATGTAGAAAAGACTCAGCATAACACCTGAATATATTGTAGTTCTGCCCACTGAAAAGGCCTAGGAAAAAAAATGGCCAGTCTGTGAGCATCCGTAGTGTCAGGGTTTTCTCCTTAAACATAATTTCCCAATAAAGGAAACCAGGACTTCTTGCAAAAGTGGTGGAGTTTATGGCACAAAATGGACAAGATGAGTCTGGAACATCTTAACATACCAGATAACAAGATAGTTACCAAAAATCATCAGTTTCATGTCAAAAGATTTTAGGAGCCAATTTGAAAGGACTCTATCGGTCAAAGGTAAGACAATTTAAGCTTCAATAAGGATAAGATTTACAAAGGATTGATACTTATCAAATATATTTAAATCATAAATTCATTACCATTTAAAAGGTCTAGTTAGTTCCCCTCTGAAGATGACTAGGAAACAGTTTATTTTCTTAAAAAGTAGTTAGATAAAAGGCAAGGATCTAATATATAATCTGTTTTTCTTACACAAACTATAACATAGCAAAATTATAGATGATGGTGACAGTAAGTCTCTCCTTTAAAAATCATTGCAGCCAGTCTATTTAAAAACATGCAATTAGACTATTACAATTTTTCAACCTCTAAGGAATTAATAAATTTAGGCAGCTAACATCTATAAAGAATGGAAACCAGACATTATGTACCTTCTGTTTGCCAGACAATAGACTTGCCAAATGAATATAAAGTGAGCTTAATGAATCCATCGAATTCAGAATCAATTTACAGAAAATACACAGTTCATAGGAACATACTTAACTACAACATGAGAGTCTGTAGGTCAGTGGAGCTCAAAAGACATTGTGTTTTTAAAAAATGAATAAAACTAAGCTTGGATAAATGAATAAAACTAAGGATGGATACTTGGGTGATAAGATGATAAAGTAAAGCAGGGAAATGATTATTGAAAAAGCCAAAATCAAAGTCATTTTTGTGTGGATGGAGAGGTTTGTGGCTTTGATGGGACACACATGGAGGGGGCTCTCAGATGGCTGGCAACACATGATTTCTTGACCTAGGACCTTACATGGAAGTTCTCTTAATTTTTCACTAAGGTATAAATTTGTTTGTTTTCATTTTCTTTATCTGCATTTTATTTTACAAAAAAAAGTTTAAAATGTTACTCTGGTACTTTTAGTCATGTTACTGAAAAACAAGTAAATAAACATTTTGTAATGAGAACACTGTCATTGCCATAATATTAAAAATACAAATGTGACTAGTAAAAAAACTGCCAAAGTATTTTTTATTTTTTAGATATTTAAAAAAATATCTAAGGGAAAACTATTCTACAGTGTCTGATTTTATCAGTGAAAAACGCAAGCAGAAGGTTCCCACTTACCATTCTTTCTTTGTTCTTCTTTTTACCATAATAATGAGCTCTGAAAGACACTTGAAACTTACAGTCACTCACATTTGAAGGAATATTATTCAAGAAGATATAAGTCAGAAATGACATTTTAGAGGGAACCCTAGCATGCCTGGAAATCCTGTAATCATTCTCAGCAGATAACTGATTATTTGGCTGGAATATGTTTAAAGGAGAAGCTTTAATCCAAAGTTGGATGAATGAAGGTCGGGATTTAAGCATGATAAAGAACAGTAAGTGGCACAGGAACAGTAACAACTATAAAGTCTTTATGATTTCTTTAATATTGCCAGGAAATGCATAAAAGGCTTCTAGAGCTGACTAGATAACCATTTAAAAATGTGTTTTCCTTGCTGTGAATTACAAGTCTTTTATACATGGAAAAATTTTAGTGGGCACACAAGGCAGGAAAATTACATTAATTTTAATTCAAATGCTCTGTGACTCTGCAGTTTTTCCAATTAGAAAGACATGTTTCATGATTTTAAGGAGTTAGGAGAGCAGATAATACTTATGTAAAAGAAAAAAAAAGGTTGATTATTTCTTTGCAAGTAGGTCCTTTAATGAGCGTTAAACTCATTATAGAAACTGTTTTAAGACAAATAAAACCAAGTCAGTGAAGTAATATGGGGTTACTTGCTTATTTGGTAAATTTCCCACAGGGAAAATTTTAAATCTTATAACTTTAATGATGCTTTTAAAGAGGTATTATTTATGAAATTAGTTTTATTATTATTGAATAGAATAGTAAAACTGTACTGAATTTGAAGACAGAATTGAAGTAAGATTCTGAATCTGTCAATTACAAACAATGTGACTTTGGGCAACTGATTCAACTTATCTGACTCTCAGGTCACATTCTACAAAATGACAGGATTATACCACATAGATACTAAGATTCCATCAGTATTTTCAAGTTCAACAATAATTTGTTTTCAATTTTTTTCAGGGAAAAAGAAATTCTCTAAAGACTGAATGAGAAAGAATTCTAATGCCTATATTAGTTACCTATCTGTGTGACAAATTAAACTAAACCTTAGCAGCTAAATTAATACAACAAACATTTATCTCACATGGTTTCTGAAGGTTGGGAACCTGGAAGTGGTTTAGTTGATAGGTTGTGATCAGGGTAACTCACAAGGTTACATTGAAGCTGTTGGCTGACATTGCAGCCCTCTGAAGGCTGACTGTGGCTAGGTAATTCCCTTCTAACTTCACTTGCATGGCTGCTGGCTGGCCTTGGTTTCTCCTTACTGGCTGTTGACCACAGGTTTTGGTTCCTTACCTAGTTGGCCTCTCCTTAGGGATACTGTCAATATTATAGCCAGCTTCCCCCCGAGTGAGTGATCCGAGAGTAAAAGAGAGTATGTGTGTGCGAGAAAGCACCCAAGATCAAAGACAGTCTTTTATAAGCTGATTTATACAGTGATGTACCACAACTTCAGCCGTATGTTATTGGCCACATGAACAATCCCTGATACAATATGGGAGGGGATTATAGAAAGACATAAATCTCACCACCATATGGGGCTCTTTGGAGGTAATCTTGACTGGCTAACCAAAGTGCCTATGCTGAATACATAGATTAAGGCCCAGATTCCTCTCCCCAAACTCTCCAGCTACCCAGTTCAACAAACTTCTTATGCAATGAATGATATGGATGTTGCTATGGATATTGCAGAAACACAGGGTTCTCACCTGTATTCCTCCTAACCATGAAATAGTTAGGTTACTCTTTTTCAAAGTAATTATCTTCCTTACCAGCGACTGGCTTTACTTTAATTTACTGAAATGTGGTTTTCCGAGGTATCTTCAGTTTGTTTCTTATGTACCTTGTTATTTCACCATACCATTAATTTCTCTTTTTCTATATAGAATTTCCTGAAACAAATCTATAATCTTGCATATTTTATTTGGTGATTTTAAATCTACTCCCCACTCCATGATTATACCTCATCAAGTAACTTTTCTTTTTCTCAAATTCTCCATTTGCTCTCTTTTCTCAGTTTAAGTTATTTGCATGACTTTCTGTCTACCTAACAGGTCTCAAATTCGTTGCTAAACTTACAGTAAGAATAGGCTACACTTAAAAAAAAAATCATCACCTATCAGCCCTTTAAAATTTTCCAATCTAACTTTCTTAATTATTATTCTGAAATAACCATTTTCCCTACTTCTCTAATCCAGTGGTAATGGAAATCTTCCTCAACTTCTGCAGTGCCAACAATGTCAGCTTCACTTTTCTTCTTAAAAATTCCTTTCTTTTACATTGTCATGCACATTATTTCTTCCCTTACCCTAAATTTTTATGACCTTCATGCTCTTTTCTTTTAGGTCTTTTTTCTCTATTCCTTTTCCCCCCAAAATTTTATATCACCCCAATAGAAGAACAATGCTTATTTTTCGATCTTTTCTGAGATTAAAATTCTAACGTTTAATTTACTAAAGAGTATCTCTTTCAGAATTTATAACTAACACCCCAAATTCAACATAGATTTTAAATATGCCCATATTTGTGCTTAGCAGATGCAAATAGGGTCTTTCATTTCTGTTAATAATATTTCCAGTCCTCAATTTATACAAATTGTATCTTGAGATCATCACTTTATGTATGCATGTATGTATGTATCTATGTATTTATTTATTTACATTTATTTTATTGGAACCTGTCATTTCAGATTGTGTAGCATTTAACTTTTCGATGTACTTGAATGAACCTCATCGCATTCTTTATTTGTATTTATTTACCCGAACATGGTACTGGAATTCCCCCTGCTCACGACACCCACTGGTACCCCATCTTCATGATCTTCAACTTCTCTGTACATTCTTCTCTTCAAAGTATTTGCTGTTTACTACTATTTACAATGACTTCCTTTTGCTCTTAGATTAAGGCCAACATTCTTTACATATCAACAAAGTCCTGAAAAATTTGGCCTATGCCTACCACTTAAATTTCATCTAAAGCTACTCTTTCCTTTTCCATTTGCAAAGAGAAGCAGTAAATGGTTACACAATAAACTCTGCCTCTAGTCTGTGCTTGGATTCACACCTAGTAATGCAAGTTATTAGTTAATTTGGCCAAGTTTCTTATCCTTTCTGTGCCTCAGTTTTCTGATAGGTAAACAAAAATCTGATAGCCATGGTAGTTACTTATTGAATTAATCAGTATATTAGAACAATTCCCAGAAAATAATAGTTGTAATATTGTTATTGCAACTTGGACATATTCCTGCAATCTTACATTTTATCTCCTATTCATTATGTTTTTTCTTTCTTTTTTTCTCTCCCTTTCTTAATCTTTTATTAATTCATCAAGTTTAACTTCCCTACTCATCCTTTTTCTCAACTGGTCTTGAAGTTATTCTTTATACTATTTTTATTCATTTACTGGTTATTCTTATTTCTGTTTATTTATTGACTACTTTTAAAACATGTATATCTGATTTAACAAGGTCTTAAAAAACCAATACCTCTGACCTCCCCCTGAGAAAGAGAAGAATCTTTGAATGTCTTAACTTGATAATCACTCATTTTTTTATATTGTTGTCATCCAGTATGATAGCCCCACTCTGACTTTATCACCCTGAAAAAGTTGTTCCTACTATTATTATTTGAGGTATTTGGATACACAATATTTACTCATTTAATGTATTATAATTAATTTCCTTGGATTGTAGCCTTTCAATTTTCTTCAAAGTAAGCACTATCTTTTATTGTAGTCCCTTCTGCAAATCTATGTAAGTGAAAAACTTTGTAAAATAAAGAGTATTTATTTCACATTTACTCTTGAGTAATAGGTTTCCTGGGCATGGTATTGTAATTTTATAGACTTTTTTGGTCAGCATGTTGAAGATATTATTCTAATGTTTTCTGATATGTATTCTTGCTAAGAATACATATGTATTGTGTTATGTATTGAAAAGATGTAAACTGTCAGTTGTCAGTCCTTTGCGGATAATCTTTTTTTTTTTTTTTTGGGAAGTAATTTGTGAACTTATACTTTTGCTTGTTTGTGTAACGTGTAACTATTTGGCTTTGTTTTATTTTATTCTTTCTGGGACTCAGTGAGTATCTTTAATTTGAAGAGCCATGTACTTCTTTCACTTTGGAAAATTCTTAGCCATTATCTTTTAAAAAGTGTTTCTCACGCAACTGTTTTAACCACCATACTCATATGTTTTATACTGCCTTTCTATCTTTAATGCCTTTTAGTTGCTCTTTTATCTATTTTTTGACTCTATGGCTAATTATTTTTTTTATATTGACTTTTAAAATTTATTTTTTATTTTTAAATTAAGGTATACTTGAAAAATTACATTGTATATTTTACAGTGTACAATGTGATGTTTTGATATGTGTATACATTTTAAATGGTTAAATCCCGCTAATTACTGTATCCATTACCTCACGTACTTATCTGCCTTTGTTGTAAGAATATTTAAGATCTACTCTCTCAGCAATTTTCAAGCGTACAACATGTTATTTTTAACTATGGTCACCATACTGTACAATAGCTCTCCTGGCCTTATTACTTTCAATTTACTCTTTCGTTTATTTCTGATATGCTCATCAATCTATCATACAGATTTTAATTATAATATTTATCGTATGTAAACATTTTATTTGATTTAATGTATGTATTTCATCTTTCGTTATGTATCACTCTCTACTTCATCCTTCCTTATTTATCACTTTGGTTTTCTTCTTTAGTTTTTCTATTTCAATATAGGTTTTATGTATCTTTCCGGTACTTTCTTTCTCTTTAATCCCTAAATTAATATTAGATAAAGTTGTGGCCTATTCAAGATTGTTCCAATAACTCCAGGACTGGGGGTGCTCTGGCTTTTTAAAACTTCGGTTACTTACATAATGTTTCATTTGGTTATTTGTACTCTTCATATGGCAAATTCTTTTCCGTGGGTGTCCTATATATCTTTAATTATGAGAATTTCTCTATTGTGGTTATTTTTTTAAAAATTTCAGTGATTTTATGATGATTCCTCAACTTGCTATTCATGCCCTATGTAATGTAAATTTGTAATCCTTGTACCCCCCCCCACACACGTGGGAGCACATGCGCACACATACGCACACACGCACATACACACACATACACACACACACGCACGCACACACTCCATGACTGTTTACCTTTGTATTCTCAGCAGCAGAGATTTTAGGGCAGAGTATGTATTTTTCTGGTAAATTATGTTTGATGAACATTTGCATGATTATTCTCTGTATTCCATAATTAAATAATTAAATCTGTGAAAAATTCAGAGCTACCTTCTAGTCTAGAAAATGTTCTGTGTTTTGCAATAGTCATGTCCTGCAGAAACTGCTCACTCTCTCAATCTTGGCAACCTAAAATCTCTTAAGATTTCACTCCAAAGACATCTTGTACAAGAAGGCTTTGCTAACCTTAAATATGTATGCTTTGTAAATAAATTAAATCTTTCTATTTAATGTAAATTTTATTTAGAAGTGGCCTGATTTTTCATTTTGACATACTCAAGCTTTAATCATTCCTTGCTCTCTGCATTTTCCTAGAACTTTGGGGATATGCAGAGTAATTCCCTTACTCCGACAACTATGACATGATTGTCTTAGATATGTCATAGAAACTCCATGCAGAGGTTCAATTCATTGATGATGGAAGAATTCAGGTGACATACATGTTAGTTTGGCATACAAGTTTTAAAAGTTAATATGGAATTTGTTTCAAACATTAAAAAATTCGCACATTGAAAATATTAATATATATTACTTTGGGAGGGTGGATGTGAAGAAAAAACCAGATAATAAAGCAGCGACAGGCCTGCATTTCTACCTTTTCACAGTTGCTTAAAACTGCCTTGAGCTGCCCTATATTGATGGTTCATGTCTGATCAAGGTTGCCACAGTGTTCACCACCTCTTTATGAGTTAGACTTTGTCAGTTTCACTCGTCTATATTTCTGCCTGGCTCCTGCAAATATTTAAAGTTTCAGGATGTGGATTTGAAACATTCTTCACCACTCAGTATTGCCAATTATTATTGGCTTAGGCCACAGGATAAAATTTTTATGTGCTATATCTATTTGAAATCAGTTTATTTATTTAAATTTTTTTGAGACAGAGTTTTGCTCTTGTTACCCAGGCTGGAGTGCCATGGCACGATCTCGGCTCACTGCAACCTCTACCTCCTGGCTTCAAGCAATTCTCCTGCCTCAACCTCCCAAGTAGCTGGGACTACAGGCACGCACAACCATGCCCAGCTAATTTTTGTATTTTTAGTAGAGACGGGGTTTCACTATGTTGACCAGGATGGTCTCGATCTCTTGACCTAGTGATCTACCTGTCTCAGCCTCCCAAAGTGCGGGATTACAGGCGTGAGCCACTGCACCCGGCCTTGAAATCAGTTTATTGAGTTTGTAATAATCAATATATATTAAGTTATAAATATAACCATCTGTATCTTAACAGAATTATATTGCTCATCTTTATTTGGTTTAATTTTCTCTTTCATGAAAGCATGGAGGTATTACTATAGAAACATATGATTTCACATATACACTTAAGTCAATAATAATGCAAAATTTGGTTAATCTGCCTTGGGTATTACTAGATTTATTTGGTAACTTAGTGAATATCTATGTACTATAACCAAATATGATAAATTACTATGGAGAGATAATTGTAATGAAAACAGAATGTCTAACAGCTGATTAGATTATTGCATGTTCTACTAAAAACTGACAAAATAACCTGAAATGCTGTTAGAATTGTTGCCTAAATAATGGCATGGAACCAACTGCATAGCAAAATAACATTTAGATTCTAAACAAGTAGTATGTTTACTAGTTTTGTTCCTTATAAAGGAAAAGAGATCACCTGGTTTTAAAATAAATTTAAACATATTAGTGCTTGTATTTTTGGTGACTTCCATTTTAGTAAAAGCAAAGTCATAGAAATTAATGTATAAGATATTAGAAAATGATATACATTATTTTTTTTCTCAGTAAGTCTTTAATTTCATAGTTGCATGAGGCCATACTGTTTGTAGAGGCTGAGTGACAGAAGTGTTGCTAAAACTAAGATCTGTGGGAGAGCTCTAAATGGATATGAGAACCATCAAGAATCCAAATAAATGAAATCTTAAAATGCCAGTCTCAGGGTCTCTGTAGTTATATTTCCCAATTATCCCAAGACAGTGCCTGTTTCTTAGGACAGTACCATGGGGAGCCTTTCATCTACCATGCAGTCTTTGATAGAAGATAAGATTATGGACAGTACTGAAAGAACCTAATCAATATTCAGCCGGAACATAGATTTAAAAAATATATGATCTCAGTTCATGCTACCACTTTGTGGAGAGCTCAATAAAAGACAGAACACATAATCTAGTTCTTAGCATTCAAAAAGGGAGTTTGCTTTATGCAGTCTAACCTTGTCTGAACACATTTGTGCTTTTAGTGCTTTGCAAAGGTAGATCATTGGAAAATGACAGAAAGACAGTGAATGTGACAGTATGTTTGCTCCCTGGTTGGAGGCTTGATTATATTCAAGGGTCTGCTGCAAGTGCTAGTTTGCCATCCAGCTCTTTTTTCTACAGCAGGATACTAGACATGTAACAGCAATAAACATGAAAGACAATGCTAATATTTCTCTTCCCTGGAATAAATGCAAAAGAGTTCTGTGAAAATGCTTCCACAGTAATTTATAGATACCCTTATTTAACAATTATTCTTCAAATATAATCTCATTGTTCTTTAATTGATTGCATTCTTTGTTATCTATTAGACTAGAAAAAATAAACACAGAATTATATGTCTTGAGATCCTTTTCAGATTTGGAAACAACAAAAAAATCCTACCCTTTTTCTTTTTCTCAAACCTTGGATAACTTCCAAATTAAGCAGGAGTTAAAGGCACTCTCCATTGCTTCACCTATCTATGATTTTTACCTTTGTTTTAGGGTATCCTGATTCTCAGCACTGATACTGCTAAAGACATAGTGTATATAAATGCAGAAGGTGATTTTATATACATGAATGTCTTTTGAAGAAGAGAGGTTAATAAGTTTGATTTATCAAGTTCAAACATGTGTTGTTTTGATTTATTTATTTATTTATTTATGAGATGAGGTTTCTGTTGCCCAGCCTGGAGTTCGATGGTGATCATAGCTCACTGTAGCCTCAACCTCCTGGGCTTAAGTGATTCTCCCACCTCAGCCTCCTGAGTAGCTGAGACTATAGACGCATGCCACCATGTTCAGCTAATTATTGTTCTCATTTATTAATTTTTTTTTGTAGAGACATAATCTCCCTGTGTTGCCTTGGCTGGTATCAACCTCCTAGGATCAAGTAATCCTCCTGCTTTGGTCTCCCAAAAGCAGGAGGGAGACAGGGATTACAGACATGAGGTATTGCACTTGGGAACATATGCTTTTTTATTTTAAGCTGACCTTGACAAAAATGTGTGCTTTTGCTGTTTAGTAACTACCTACTAAATGCCACAGAAACCTAAAGCCCAAATAAAATATCTTTCCTGATATAAAAATACAAAAAATCAATAGTTTCAAACATTTCATTTTCTATTTTATAATAAATAGTGTATCATAGCATATGATAAAACAGAAAACTTTAATTGTGAATTTTCTTCTTCACACACAATATAGAGAATGTTAACATGGAATAACTATCCACAGAAACTTTCATAACATTTTCAGTTTGCTAGTAACCAAGGAAGAAATTACTCGGCGTTGCCATGATTCCTTAGCATGAGTTTTTTAAGGGAATTATATAAGATGTCTCATCAACTTTACATTTGGTAACATCATCATACTTAATTTCACCATCATGCCTTGTCAAATATTTATACAGCAAAAACCTACCAGGGTGAAGAGGGGAACTGAAAACATGCCAAGGATTAACTGAGGTGTCCTAACCTTTAGAGTACTGATGTAAACATACACCTTCCTACATAAGTATGAATTTGAAAGAAAATAATCACTCTTAATTCTATACATATAGGTCTTTAATCACCTTTTCAAGTCAATTTTACTGTATTTCAGGGATGGCTTGGAGAAACTTGATTACATGTAAAGTAGTAATAAAATATATATTTTCTATTTATGTTAAGGTACATACAATCACTCAAGCGTGGGCAGTTTTCTGGGGTCACACCAAATAATGGTGTTTAGAGTAGGCTGATAAACTTGGATCCTGTCGTAGTGAACATGGGCTTTTGCAGTGGTACCAAGGAACAGAGTTGTACATTAGGTAGGAGTGAAGGGGGTGTGCTGGAAGAAATAGTCTCTATGTCTAAATAATAGTTTAGATCAACCTAGAACTCAGTTTCAGAGTCCAAAATGACGTCCGAAGGAATTCTGAGGTTATCTGTAAATACATTAGAATAATTAGTAGCTTTAGCTTTATTGTGTTTCACTAGACATGATAGTATTTGGAAAAAGGCACACGTTATCTACAGTATAACATATATAATTATAGTTCAATTTATGTTGTCTAGTATAACCACATAAATTCATTAAAATAAAAATGGAAAAAAGGTATTTGGACAATTGATATTACTGGAAACATTGTGTGATTTATATTTAACAAGAGGCAGTACAATATAAAGATTAAGAACTCAGACTTTGGAATCAAATGGCCACAAGCCAGAGCTGCCACTGCTATTTACGTGGATGTGAGCAAGCATATAATCTTTTTATGCTTAGTTTTCCATTTGTGAAACTTCAGTGATAATAACACATATCTTATAAGGTTGTATAAAAGTAAATGAGTTTATACGTATAAAGAATTTAGAATTGTGCATGGACTATATAAATGTTAATTATGTAAAACAAATAATTACAAGACCATACATAGGCATGCATATATATTACTTATAAATATGTAAAATTTATTTTTATTGTTTATATTGTTTCTATTATTTTACATGTAATTGGAGAAATTACTGTTAAATACAAACTATTTTCTCATGACAAAAAAGAGGCTTTAAGATAATAAAATCAAGCTCAGTAGTGTATTGGTTGTCTTCATTAATTCAAGAAGAATGGGGAAACTAAATTTTATAATGAAACCGTTTAAGTTGGTAAGTTGCAGATAGAAAATAGTAATTACACGGGCGGGATAGCTGGAGTGTAGTATGATGCTTAGTTTCATATTCTTTCATAATTTTTCAGGGGATTTATTGAAAGAGTAGAAGTACTACACTGTAACACCACCTAGAGCGATTGGCTGATAGTACATACATATCGCACTTGGTGGAAAACTGAGGGTCAAATGGTAGAATTTCTAAGGAGGATTTGTAAACTACAGGAAAGACCATTCAAATGAGTCTTTGAATTAGAGCATATTGAAATAAGAGACAGTGATTCCCTTGTCTGAGGTGGACAAGCAGAGGTTGGAGTCCTTTTATCACTGACAGATAATGTAGAAGGAAATTTGAGTTTTGTTTAGAGAGTTGGAATCGAAAATTTTCCATATTTAACTTAATTAGTCATATTTCACTTAGTGAACGGACATGGTGACTACACTATAATGCATGTAGTGAAATTTTTTTTGTTTTATTTCTTGTTCTTTTATTGTTAAATATTTAATTGACACATAAAGATGGAATACATTTAAGGTGTAGAATTTGGTGACTTGGTATATGTATACATTGTGTAATGATTATCACAGTCAAATTAATTAACACATCCATCGCCACTCATCTTGTATATTTGATATCCAGAACTTGTTCATCTTATAATAGAAAGTTTTTACTCTTTGACCAACATCTCCCCATTTTCCTCACTTTCTGTCTCCAGCCTCTGACAACCACTGTTCTATTCTCTACTTCTGTGTATACAAGATATTGAGTGTTCTTTCTGAGACAGAATTCCTAGAACTATATGAGGATAGAAAAAGAATTGTCAAAATAAAATTGAAAAGGTGGAATATTAATTATCCTATGAGGCACATAAGTTACAACAATCTAACATGGACACAAACATATACATATAAACATATACATGTATAACATCTATATACACAGACATGTAAGTTTAGATATACAGAATGATCTATGCATATATTTCATTATCAAAAAATACAGTGTTTACTATCAGGGAAATATAATTTTAGTAATTGAAATACACATATTTTGTCACATGACTATTTTGTATAGGAAATTAAAAATTTTTATATGCATTATTATATTGTCAGGCAAGGAATAATTCAGCTACGTTTACTGAGCAACCACTTTGAATGCAAAGTGTTTCTTAAATTTCAGGAGAAAAGTATCATAAGGTATGCTTTATTTGATGTTTCTAGTAGGCTTATAATTTAAAGGTAGATTTTGGAGAATCCAAAAAGTCACAAAAAGAGAAGTTAAAAAGACATGCCAAATGCTGAAAGCCAATTTTTCTTTCTGCAGTCCTAAAAGTTTTATCTTGTGCTAGTTACTTCTCTAAGTACTGACATTATAAGATTGCTGTAAGAAGTAGGTAGGAAGAGCTATATTATTATAGTTCAGTGTATGACAAGTAGTAACTGTTCAATGCTAGTTTTCATGAGTGATGAACTTGCATTGTAAATACTGGGTCATGGCATGCTTATAGGTTAGTCCGTGATTTCTGTGATTCATCTCTGGACTCAAAGAAGACTACTTATCTTTGTGATTCTAATGGATATGCTGCTGCTTTTTGAAATCACAAAGAAGGAAGGATAATAAAATAAAAAAAGGGAACTTTCTAACTGTCATAACGGGCTTGTATTATACACTTGTGATAGAGCAACATATTTTATCTAAACATATCAGCTATAAACATTAATTTCTCAACTTAAAGTATGAATTCTGGATGCATGTGAATGGGGTTAAATAATTGAAGGGCTACCAAACTGTTAAAACAATTATTCTTGGATATAAGATAGGGTTGTTCAATATATGTAAGTGGTACCCTGTAGTGGCTACAACATACTCTGTCCTTTAAGTAGAGTTAAAATATACAATGGGCATTTTTTGGGTCAATCTGCACATTCTGTGGGCTTCAGTGGTTGAGTATCAAAACATTCTTATTTCAGATGATTAAGAACAAAAGATCCAGGATTGCATACAAATTTTACACATTCCAACCAACAGAGGGTGATGGGATGTTCCAATATGCACTAGTGCTGCTAGATTTCCAAGCCATAATAGGTCTTGTAGTCAACAAGCAAACAATACATTAGGAAATGTGGATCACTCAAAAGTAGGTGTGAAAATACTGTGGTAAAATATCATCTCTAATAAAAATAATAGCACACGCTTTTAGAACATGTATGAAACAGTTTATAAAGCATTTGCCATGTAACATTACATTTAAGCCTAAGAGCAACCCTATAATAGTAGACAGAGGTAAAATCATTACCTTGTAGAAGGGAAACAAAGAATCAATGAAGTTAGATTCAAGATCAGTCATTATGACACAACATAACTAAACCTATAATCCAGGTGTTTCGGTCTTTGGTTCACATTTTCCCCTCTCATATTGTCTTTCTCCTTACAAGACTCTATTACATTGAATTTACACTATTATCCAGGTGCAAGCTCTTTAAAATAGAAGTCATCTTAGAAGTTATGGGTATAAATGTACATATATACTCTGAGTACAATCGAGCACTCACATTATTATGTTAAGTTGGAGACTATGTACACATGAAACTAATATTTAGTAGAGAAATTGGAAAAATGATATTTGATCTGGAGATAATTGATACTTAACTCTTGTCAAATATCACAATATTTGACATATTTGAAATATCACAATATCTGAAGCATAGAATAAAAGCATTTATTAGAAATATGTACTTTTTAATGGAAACCACTTGACCAAAAATTTGTCACAGAATTTTGAGATCCATTAAAAAAGTTTAATCAGAAAAAAAAAAAAAGGAATACGTGAAGCCCATTCAGACTTAAAAAAAATCACATAAAAAAAGACATTCATATATAAAACTCATGGTAATTCTCAAACCTAAAGTCTAGAACTTAAAGTTTCAAAAATAAAATTAATTATCTGAATAGACTATGTAGACATAAAAGTTATTGAATTTTACATAAGACATTTTGGCAAGAATATTTTCTAAGGAAATGATAATTGCAAACTCTGTCTCATAAGGCTATTACAAAACTTTTAATGAATGAATTGAAAATAGTTATCAGTCAAAAGAAGTGGGCTGAAAGACTACTGTAATGCCAAAATTGAACAAAAATTTCCTGTAGGAATTGCAGTCTTTTAATAAAATATGTTCAATATCCACTTCATTGTTTTGTGATCTGGTATAAAATTAAACATCACCAGTAAAAGTAAACCTAAATTTAAATCAAAGTGACCAATGTTACACAGAAAGAAAACCCATAGTGCCTGCTAATTTCAATGTATCTGCACAGTAAGACAGGATGAGAAAAAAAAAATAAAAGACATAATAATCTCAACGTAATTTTGCAAAGAAACTCACGTTGATAGAAATGATAGTCCATTTTTTAAAGTACCAGAGTATTTTGTTTAAAGGATGGTCAGAACTGTAAGTTAGAATCTATATTTTAAATAAAAATGAACACATAAAAAAATCACAGTATCAAATGTTTTTTATTAAAAAATATTCAGAACCAAAGCTTCAGATTATGATAAATATGACATATGTTCTTGTTTCAAAAGTTTATTTATGTTATTAAAAAGTTAGAATAAGAATATAAACACAATAATGTTAGTGACATGTTCATAAAAGTGTTAAAGGGTTGATAATAAGTGCATGTTTAAAAATGAAAATTTATTACTAATTCTTGATATGGATATGCTACATAGATATTATTTAAATCATCATGTAAGTCACCATATTTAAGAAAAACTTTCAAAAACCTCCTTTTCCTTTCTTAATATTAACTTTCAGTTAAGTTGTTTTGGTACTAGAAGTTTATTAGTCATTTAGTAATTCACTACTGATAGTACTGAGAAATTGACAGCTGTCTCCTCATTGTTCATGTAATAAAGCATTTTACTATGTGTTCATAATTTATATGAAGTTTAAGTATACTAACATACACTATAAAACCTCAAAGATAGAAATGCAATTACATTCTTTCAATTAAAAAAACTGGATTATCTTTCAGTTTCTAATATAGTTTCTCAACATTTAAAATCCTGTCTTAAATTATAGCGATATAAACTAAAGTTTAAGCATAAAAATGCACAAAAATGGTCAAGATGTATGAAAAACACTCTTACATAAAGCATTATTACTATTAATGCCTATTAAAACACGTTTATCCTTCAATGAAATCACTAAGTAATATGTAAATTTTAGGAAAGGTCATGGCTATGCTAATTCATGCAGACTTCATGTTTTCCAGGTGGTATATTAAAAAGGTTTAGATGAAACATTCTCTGACCAAAATAAGTCCAGTATCTCCCCAGTTGGTTAGAGTAATTAAGGCTCTCTGTTTATTTAAATATTCAACTTTTTCTTAACTTTTCTAGAGTATTGACCATGAACTGGCAGTATATCTTGGGATGTATTTTAGTATACTACCTCCAAATAAAAGCCTTTCTGATAGAGCCATGCAAATCAGGGACCAGAGTTGAGGGTGCATATTTAAATTTTAGAGTTGAAGAGTTATGCCTCATCTTACATGAAAATGCTGAAATCAGGGGCACTGACAACTTCCACAGAAGGAAATTGACTTACAGTGTCCCAAAAATCTTTTCCTGAAAATCCATTTATGTTTAATAATTAAATAGCCATATACTACTTTGTAATACAGCTGTTAAAGTACACAATTTTTTGGATATGATTTTGGTTTTTTTTTTTTTGCTTTTCTTAAATTCTTGTGAAAAAGAAGGCCGCTGTAGATATTGATGCAAACTTCTCCAGTCCTCCCCTTCATGCTAATATGCTGTCATTGCATTAATATAATAGGTCAATCATTTGGTGGGCATCACGACTTTAAAAAAAATTTCCACACTCAGATGGCTGTCAATGGTGGTGCCAGTGAACCGTTATGCAAAGCCCCCAAACACTTTGTAAACTCGAATCTTAGAACACAATAGTAAAGTTCAGTTCTGGAAAAAGATAGTGTACTGAATACACAATACTCAGCTTTGTCTGTTTGGGGCTTCTGTTGAGGGAGAAGGCTACTTAATCTCCCCATTTGCCCTGGGGATTCTAACTGTTTTAATGTGTCCTTTTTGAGAGTCTGTGAACTGTAGAATATAGGCTGGTAACAACTTTCTTTGGGGCTTTCCTTGGAAAAGCCCAAAGCTGCCAGCACAAGAAAGCTGACACAGTGGTGCTAACAAACACAAAAGAGACTTTTAGCTGTTTTTGCAAACTGCCTGGCTAAAGTTTCATGTCATGCCTTGATGAAGGATCTAATTCTTTGGCTCATTTCATAGGAATCTAGCTTTTGTGACAGTATGGGAAGGATAGCTTCTTCATCAAGTTGGGAAAGTAAAGTATAAGAAATTTTGATGTAACATCAAGGAAGTTCGTAATACTTAAAGGATTAAATGATATAAGATAATTAACAATGACATTTAATGCTATATTACCAATTGCCTACATCGATCTTTTAGTCAAGACTATTTTTAGGGTCTATTAATATCATTTTCTTAAATGGTATGTTATGGTGAAATGCCAATATTATTTTTCTATTATCATTCACTATTACAAATATACACAAGAAAATATTACCTAGAAAGCTAACTTTAACATGTCCTTATAAACTCAAGGATTTTTAAGCAGTTGAAATTAAAATATTGCTTAACAATTTGAAGAATGATGTATCTCATTCAAATGAATAAATCTAAGATGCAAAAAAGAAATTCCACAGCTAGGACTAATTGTTCTAACCATATAAACAGAAATCCTGTTCCCAGCTGACTAAATGTACATGGGTCAATCCATCTATATGCTGGAACTTTACCATCCAGAAAAGTCATATATTATCTATACTTAGGCATTTATGATACCCATCAAAGGTTAGACAAATCATATATATGTGTGAGTGCAAAGTAGAAATTTTAGGAGGGAAGAAAAGATGCATTTTTACAAGGATAACACCTAATAATTCTTGTGATAAGTTCAATATATGATAATCACCACATATATGAAAATGAATTTTCTTAAATTGAAGAAAATAAATATTTAAAAAGGTTTTGGATTAATGAAGTGAGACAGAAGAGGCCAAATGTAGAAATGTTCATAGTGGATAAGGGAAAATTGTCCAGAGCCTCAAGTGTGGTTTAAAATTCCAAATTCCAGTTCATACCAAGGAAAAATCCCAGAAAACTAACTGTCATGCCTGCCCCACCAGTGTCTGACTATGTTACTCTCAGATCTCTCTCAAACACCTTCTCACTCGCATGCCTCCTGTCTCGTTGTGTGCTGACTTGTATGATATGGAGAGGCAGGCTGACCTCATTTCAGCTCCTTAGGAATGAAACTGTTCTTATCTCAGGTAGTGCATCGATCTGCCGTCATGCAGTTGATTTCTAATGAGGCCTTTAGGAATGCCTTGTACACAAATTGGGAAATGCCTAACTAAAAATATATATTTATTTGTAAATTAACAAGACGTGGTGGTGTATGTCTGTAGTCCCTCCCAGCTACTCGGGAGGCTGAGGTGAGCGAATCGCTTGGCCAAGGAGGTTGAAGCTGCAGGAGCTGAGACCATGCGACTGCACATTAGCCTGAGCCACAAAGCAAGACTCTGTCTCAAAAAAAAAAAAAAAAAAGTCTATTTATGAAGACTGATCAAGAAAGAGAAAAAAGAACAAAAGGGTTTCAGATATCTGGCTCTTAGGCAGGGAATAAAAATGTTAAAAGGGAAAATATTAAATATTTTGATATTATTTTCAAATGTAGTGGTTTGTGGAAATTTTTGCAAGTAATTCATTGTTGTGCTATATCTATTTATCCATATCTCTGATGGTAAAATCTACGTTTATCTATCTATGACCTACCATGTTTTCCTACTTGGGAATTGCACATAAACTGGCTGGAAAGCAGTTTATGTTTGAAAGAATAACAAATCAGGGCCAACTGAAATAAATGCTCAACAAAAATATTTTAGCAGTATGCTCAAAACAGCTAATTTTATTCTTAACTGAAAAATTTGTCACTGGGGAACGGTAGGAAACTGTAGTCCAATCCAAGTTGAACTTAGCACTTGAATATCTTCTGCATAGGCCAATCAAGGTTAATGTAATCTACTGTAAATGAAAAAAATACTTCAACTGTGCAATTGAAGGGCTTTTGAATTAAGAAGTATTACCCTATTCTATGATAAAAGAAAATTCTCTCAGGGTTCTTATCTAGAGCAGATATCTTTGGAGAAAATCTACTAAACGAAGATTTTCATGAAGGTAATTTCAATTATGGTTCTGAACCAAACTACGAGTATTTGACTCTTACAAAAGAGTATTTTGTTGCCTTAAATCACTCCTTAGCTTATTCTAGTCTCAACATTAGTCTGTAGAATTATAGTGTTTTTCACCTCGAAACTTTGAGCTTTAAGCCATGGTTCATTTGATTGTACTGACTGACTCGAGAAGAAAAACATATAGACTTTAACATTTCTGGATTATTATGAAGTCATCTAATTTATTGCCTGCAAGCATAGTTTGGACAGTTGCTAGATTTGAATTCTGACTTTATCAATTTTTTTTGTGTGTGTGGCAATAGGCAAGTCATTCTATCTTTTTTGTTTAAATTTTCTCATCTGTTTCAAGAGGATAATAAAACAGATCAGACTGTTGTGAGTGTAAACATTAGCTAAAATTTAGTGAATGCTTTCTGTTGCCAGGAATTTCCTCAAATGCTTTTGATACATTCTCACAGCAAATTTATTTATATGTTTTATTATTATAGTTGAGCTAAATTAAATAATTTGTCCAAATTTACATGATTACTAAATTGTGGAGTTGAGTTTGGGGCTCAAAAATTTGAATTCCAGAATCCGTACTCTTACCTACTACATCAGACATTCCATAGAAGAAAACGTGTTCAGGTCCCAAGACAGTGTCCAGCAAACAAGAGCATTCAGTAAAATGTAGTTACTGAGATTCTGATCGAAAAGGTGTAAAAAATCTGAAATCTTGCTGAGATAAGATAGAAAAATTAATTTCTAATAAGAGAAAAAAGTCAGTGTTGAACAATATAAAATGATAAATTAATTTAAACTTAATATAAAACTATACTCAGCATAAAAATATTGATTTATTTATAGCAAATAATATCAGTTACTAATATTTTTATATCTCTACTTAGAAACATGATTTCAAGGTATATTTTTTGCGCAAAACCAAGAGGCATTATTTGAGAAATGTACACTTTGAGAGTTGTTTAATAACATAGTACTAACAAAAGCATAAACACTAGTAATTCAATAAAACCTACCAAATTCAATATCCTATTAGTTATAGATATGAACAAAGTGGGCCCTTAAATCATTGATATAATTTGAGGGCTTAGAATTATACAATTTCTTTACTTATTTAATTTTAGTTATTCTGAACACTTCTGTTTAAGATATTTGCTCTGATGTGATCATTGCAAGGTATCTTAATCCACAGAAATTTAGAAACACTAACATATGTGATTAGAACATGATGAGTCATGTTCATTTAATTTATGTTGTTTGGGCATAGTTAAGTTTTTGTTTCCCTTGACTTCATGAAAGAGACCTGACTTAAGATTCAGTTTAAAAGGCGGATAGGCAAGGTTAGGCATGAGAAAACATTTTTTTTTTTTTTTCAGGCAAGTCGAATCAAATTGAGAGAACAGGGAGGAGTTCTCCCTGATAAGGTGCTGCAAAACTTAAGAGAGTGGTGACCTTCTGGGGGCCTGTCACTGCCACCATTTTTGAGTTAATAGCACCAAAACAGGGGATAGCACCTTTTTCTTGATTCAGAGGATGACAATTCTGCTTTTGTGGCTAGGAAGTAGCAAAATATGATAGTTTAAATCAGATGGAAGAAGACAAGAGAAACTCTGCTTACCCAAGTGTTAAGAAAGTGTATATAAAGATAAAACTTTAGATCTTTTGTAGTTAGCCTCAGGACATAACTTCATTACTATATATTTCAGCAAATTGGTTCATTAATGGTAAGGGAATTAAGCATACCTTCTCTTTAAGCAAAAACATGTCTGGAATTTTAACCAAAGTGATGAAGAAGAAAACCTTAATAACTTCTCTATTTGTTAATGTATTCGTTATTCAAATAGCTGATAAGAGCCTATTATCGGCCAGCTAATGTGATAGACATTGAAAGTATGAGGATGAATAGAATGCCTTTGTAGACATTTAGTAGCTCACAATTAGGTTATTAACAAATGGATTTGCTCTTGTATGAGTTGCTCTTGTATGAGTTGCTATGTTGAATTTTATCCAGGTACAGAGGATAATGATCCCTCAAAAGCTTCCCTGTAACAAATAATTAAAGGGAGTAATGCTAATGTGGGTAATCAGATGGGGCGGTGACCATACCACAGTTCTGCAGGATAAATGTTGTATTAAGTTCAAAATCTCCTTAGTATTAATATTTTCACGTTTCCTTTAAGTGAACAGCAAACTCGATTTCAATTTTTTCAATTAAGTACTTAATATTTTGTTTCAGTTCATGCCACTATGAAAATTAAACTTCTCTAGAAAGTACCAAATTACCTAAAAGGAAGCTAACATGTCCTCTCAATCTTAATAGTAAAATGTTGTGGCACTATTTGCTGAATTTTTCAATTGCTCTGGGAAGGGACAGTGTGGCTGTTGAGATTCCTAACGAGGAGTATTGCTGTCTGTTCTCAATTTAATAGGAGTGTCTATTGCAAGGCCACATACTTAACGTTTCTATTTAAGGTACAAATACTTAAAACGCTTCATATATATATATACATATATAGTCAAGGAATAAAATTATTAAGCCGATTTTTACATAAATGGAAAGAACACAGATTGAGAAAGAATACTTTAAGTTAAAAAGCAGATCAGTGATTATAGTTTATTCCATCACACAATGGATAAACTTGAAATGGATTAAGGGAGACCTCTCAAGTAGACATTGTAATAGCTGTTTTCAAAGTTTTAATGATTTCAATAATTTTTAAATAACTTTTATGTAAAAAAGAAAGAAGTATTAAATATGTAAAAGCTCTAGTCTTCTTAAAAAGTTTAAAACACTGGCATTGTGAATGTACAGGAATGTACGATTATATTAAAACCAGCTGTTTGATTATCACTATAGTATATATTTTGCATTTCTACTATAGTACAATAAGTAGATTAAGCTGATCTTACACAAAAAGCTTGACAATTGGTACAAGGCATATTATATTATCTGTAAGAATACTTCAGAAAAGATAAGCTGCCCAGACAGCTGACCAGAATGTGCTGCTTACACAGCTTTGGTTGCAAGTTACAGGATCTCCACAAGAGGGCGATCATTAGGAAATGCTGGGACATTTTTCTGCATGCCAGTGAAACAGTATGTAGATGCCTCATTTCTATAGAATCAGGCTCCCCCCGCTTCTCTGCCCTGCCCTGCTTGCTAATATATATTTTAAAATGGGAAGAGGCAATCTTTTATTTTTTACTAAGATATCGAAACATATTTAATTTAAGGATGAATTCTTACACAATGATGAACAATGCTATTGTAATTATGGATATTTAAAAAATTCATTTGTGAGATCTTAACTTTCTCTACCTTCTATAGGAGCACTTTGGGAACTGGTGTTCTAACATATTTTCTATATATTTGCAAGAATTTAAAAAGAAATGTGCTAATTCACTAATATCATGGAACATTTTGGTAGGTACCTTTAATAATTACTACAGCTGCTAGTGATGCTATTAAAAATTATAAAACAATCGTATTTAATTAATATGCAAGAATTGTTATTGAAAAGTGTAGTTAGCAATTTTGAGTAACAGAAGACATGATGTATATTAAAATATAGAGGGAATTCCAGGGATCTGTTTGCATCAGAACTTAGATACACAACTCTATAAAAACTGAAAAATAATTTAAAAAGCAGTCAAAGGATTTTCCTTAATTTTAAGCATGAGCATTTCATTTTAGAAATTATAATGTCAGGCCGGGCGCGGTGGCTCAAGCCTGTAATCCCAGCACTTTGGGAGGCCGAGGCGGGTGGATCACGAGGTCAAGAGATCGAGACCATCCTGGTCAACATGGTGAAACCCCGTCTCTACTAAAAATACAAAAAATTAGCTGGGCATGGTGGTGCGTGCCTGTAATCCCAGCTACTCAGGAGGCTGAGGCAGGAGAATTGCCTGAACCCAGGAGGCGGAGGTTGCGGTGAGCCGAGATCGCGCCATTGCACTCCAGCCTGGGTAACAGAGTAAGACTCTGTCTAAAAAAAAAATTATAATGTCTTGATATAACCCTAAAGTTCATTGATTTAATATAAATAGCATTGTTTCTAGATTATTTTATGTTAATTATTTCAAAATTGTTAAATTTCTTAATGAAATAGAGGCGGGTTTCCCAACCTTTAATGATGTGATTATTAAAAGATGATAATCCTAACCAATTCTTCTTTCTCTCAAAGTAAGTGACATGAATTACTTCAGTATCCTTCTTTTCCTGCTTCTTTCCTTCCCTTCCTCCCTCCCTCCCTCCCTCTCTTCCTTCCTTCCTTCCCTCCTTCCTTCCTCTCTCTCTGCCTCCCTCCCTTCCTTCCCTACTTCCTTTCCTTCCCTCTTTTCATGCTTTCTTGGTTCCTTATTTTCTTACTTCTCCCTCCCTTTCTCTCTCCCTCTCCTTTTCTTCTTTCTTCCCTCCCCCCCACCTTGTTTCTTTTTTCTAATTATTAAGTGGAAATGGATGCTAAGCTAAGCTTATGATTTTTAAAATTTGAAAGACTAATGATAATAAAATAAGGAGCAAATCAAGGGAAAAATTTAGAAAAAAGTCTTGGGTTGGAGAAACAAAAGGTATAATAAAGACAGTTTGAGTAGCCTAACTCATTTTAATACACTCCAGACAATATCGATAACTGTTTATCAAGTGTTGATATACTGCTGAAACACGTCTTTCTAAAGACTTGTTAATTAAGTGGACATTTTTGTGATTTCCTGGTACCAAGGGTATCCTCATTTACATATGTTTAAATCTTATTTACTTCGATTGTTGGTGGGAGTTCAACAATTTTAGAAAGGAAAAAGGTTCTTTCTGTCGCCTTCTGTCATGGTGAACAATAGCATCACAATACTAAACTCAACTAGTGTTCATGACTGTTGTGTTCAATTTCACAGTAAATTTGGTCTGTTTCTCATGGGGCAAGACTTTAATTCTGCTGATTATTCGATATGGGAAAGCACTCTGTCGCTGTAATATCTGCTATGTGATCCATGTTTAACAGAATGACTTTTAAATTGAATTAGAATTATTCATTATAAACATCCACTATCTTGTTAACTTGGATGGGATTAATATCACTCATAAAAGTGGTGGAGAGTGTATGCTACTGTCCTAAGGCCACTTTCACTGTACCTCTGGTGAGAGAAAATAACAGAATGTAAAATGACTTGAAGCTTGTTTTAGTTAATAAGCCATGTAGAAGTTAAATTGTAGTTCTTTGAGTTCACATTTTTCAAAATATACAAATTCTTACCAATGTTGTAAAAATATGCAAGTTTAAATTGTATATACTGGATTGTTAGATTTAATTGTTTTAAAATAAACACAGTGGGCACATTGTAAAGAGAGTAATGGGAAAGGTAAGAAGCAAGTCTTTAGCTCTGATTAACTTGATTTACTCAACAATAAAAGGATCTTTCTTTCTTCAACAGGGGAACACTCACTATTCTAAGTAAGGCTAGTGATATTTAATGGTTACAAATTTTAACATCATTTCTCTGTAGAGAAAAATTATCTGGCTTATAATTAGTAATAACCAAATGTTAACAAAAACTAATCATCTTTTAAGCTTATTTTGGGAATGCTTCTTGATTCCCTTAGATTAATTTGTATCTGCAGGTATTTGTGTTTTGCACTGACATATTTTACTCATATTTTAATACACCTTAGGGGAACAAAATTGAGACGTTAACTTGGCAAGATTGGGAAAATTAGAGTAAAATAATTGAATATACTATTGGATATAATTAATAGGATGACTTATTTGCTTTCCAAAATAAAATGCTAGAAAACTATTATTTCCTCACTTTTAGTAAAGTCGCTTTTATTTTTAACATACTTAGTTTCTTTCATAAAAGGCAAAATGCATTAATTCCCAGTTAACAAAAGGAAATGTATCTCCTAATGAAGAAATCTACCCCTTATCTGAACTTTCTTATACATTTTGACAAATTATTATTTAAATCATGTACCTCATGTTATTCATATAGAAAATGCAACCAATAGAGAAAAGTATAAGACACAAAATTGTCACTTAGAAGCCCTAAACCCAGTGGTAACAGCTATTAGCATTAGATGAACAGGTACTTACTTTGCTTTTATTTTTCCTCTAAAAATTGCCACTTTCCAGGACAATGAATAAAAACGGATGTTATTCTTTTTAATAGTAGACTAGTGAGTTTTATTGATATGCCATTATTTACTTAACTAACTTTACATTTCAGAAATTTAGTTTATTTCTAGTTTGTCACTATTACAAACAACATTTTAATGAACAATATTGTACAAAATGTGTTCACTGAGTTATCATGCTGTTGAGATTAAGTTCTAGAAACAAAATTTGCTGAACTGAAGAGAACACACATTTCAAAACTTGATAATAATTATCAACCTGTTTACCTAAAAAGTGTCTCCAATGCATACGCTTACTAACAGTTATCACATTGAAAGAAAGATTACATATTACAATTCATAGGAATATTTGCCAATCTAGAAGATAAGAATATTCATGATTTTATTTATTCTCTTTTATTTGGTTGTGAAGAAGATTAATGCATTTGCATGTGTTTGTTTTATATATTTGCTTTTCATAAATTTTTAGTTCCAATCATCTGCCTATTTTTCTATGTATGTCATTATGTATCCTTTTCCTAATCAATTTACAAGAGTTGTTTGCATTTTGGAGAAATAAACATTTGATATATATCTTCTAGTTATTCATTTTTTTAAAAACAGGTCATTTTTACGTCAAAAGGCAAGCCAATTAGTCTTTCTATTCACAGTGTTTGGCTATAAATCACAATTAGAAAGAATTAGAAAGAATACATTATGCAACTATTCTTTCAGCACTTTTGTTGTTTTAGATAGTGATTATTATTTTTCTTTTTTTCCCTCCTTTTTGGTGTAAGGACTGTGGCAGAAATTTCGATATAATTTTTGTTCCCCAAATTGCAGTATGTGTTTGCAGTTAAAAGCTTGGGCTTTGGGTGCTATAATCGTCTGTTCAAATATTAGTTCTATCCCTTGTCACCTCTATGACTTTGGGCCTAACCTCTCTTACCTCTTTTTCTTATCTGAAAAATGAGGCTAACATGTATAATACCTAGTTTACATGGTTGTTGGGATTGTTGAATAAAAAATAGTGACTGGCACAGTATAAGCACTCAATAAATGATGATTCTAGTTATGATCGGTAGTATTATGGGCTATTTATCTAACAAAAAATCTTTTTTTCTCATTGATTCATAATGTTAGCTTTATTATGATTTATATATCTTTTTATTTCTGGATTCTATTATGTTTTATTTTGCTATTTGTCTATTATTATAAGAATAATCATGGTTTAATAGATATTTTTTATGCTATTTAGATTTCAGAAAGAGTACATTCTCTTTTACTCTTTAAAACATAATCTGTAGGTTAGTCTTGCATTACATTCTAGATAAATTCTATCATATCTTACTACGTTCATTCATATAGTTCTTATACATACGTAGTAAGTATAGTAAGTGTTCCACACAGTATTCTAGGTGTGGGAAATAGGCCAAAAAATAAAACAAGAAAAATCTCTACTTTTATGATGTTCGAGTTTTAATAGGGGAGACAGAAATAAACAAATGAAAAATAGTGTGCTATACGTTGATAAGGACTATGGAAAAAATGGGAAGGAGCAGCTTGCATATTAATTAGACCTTACTTAGAAGGTGATATTTCGGCTAAGATCTGAACAAACCATGTGAGTTTGTGGGAAGAACATTCTGGGAAAATGGAACTGCAAGTGCTGAGTCCCGCAGGAGGGAGAAGGTCTGGAGCATTGGAGGGGCGTTAGTGATTTCACTGTGAAGAAAACGAAGGGAAAGAACAATAATGGGAGAGATCAAAGTGGTAAGTAGAATAGGTCAGGTACACCTCAGGTGTCATAGGGTAAGTAAACCGAGAAGGCACTGGAGAATTCTGGGTAAGGTGATGTAATCTGATTTCATATGAAAGGACTTAGCTTGTTTTCTTGGCTGAGAATAGACTGTAGGGGGCAAATGCCAATAGAGGTAGAATAGCTAAAAGTGAATTGCCATCACCTACCTGAGAGATGACAGGGATGGCTTGAATCAGTGAGGCAGGGATGGAAAAGTAGTTGGATTGTTAATACACTTATTTGATGGTAGAACCAACAGGATTTGCTTTCAGATGGGATGTAGAGAGTGTGAAAGATATTTGAATCAACAATTTCAAAGATCTTGTCCTAAAGACCACAAAGGCTGGGTTGCCATTTACTGACATGGAAGAAGACTCAGAAGAACAGGCTAATTGAGAAACAGAAATTCAGAATGTTTATTTATAAGACATTTAATTTTGAGAAGTCTTAGAGATCTAAAGGCTATACTGGTCTGTATTTAAGTGAAGTTGGATATACTGGTCTGTATGTAAGTGAAAAAGTCTAGAACAAGAATACAAAACTGAGAATTGCAAGACAGAGATGTCATTTAAGGAATTAGTCTTTCTATTATTTGAATAAATAAGATTTCATTTCTGAAGTATCAGAGGATTTTGCAACTACCTTACGTCATGAATTTTTATCCAACTCAATTTAAGCCATTCTATACTCAATTCCTTCCATTTAAATTACATTTGTTATAATAATGGTAGCCACAATTACATAGCACTAGCCATATGTCAAGGATAGACAAGTTGAGAAAAAAAAAAAAAACACGTAGGAAGTTAAGATTGTTTGGCCGTGGGAGGTAGTAACAGAGAAGCAGAAATCAATGATCAGTGACTACACAGCGTATTTGAAACCAAGAGTCAATCATTTTTTGGGCTCATTCTTCTATATCTCACCAGGTTATTTTAAGTCATAGCTAATCAGTAATTATCATTATTTTCTTGATTCATTCTTTAGCTGTAAAAAAAAATGAACAATTAAAACGAATTAATTTCAACTTTGAGATGTTAATCAAATTCAATAAAATATTTCATGTGTAAAGTAACATTTGCTCTTACCAAAGAAAACTGCACACTGCAGTTTATTTTCTTTTGCTGTTTTAAATTTTAAATACACACAGGTACTAATATATTTATTCAAATTCTAATGGATTATATAGACTGAGATGTGAGTCCACTGAGTAACTGTTTTTTGCCTTTTTGGTCAATATGCTATCAGTGGTCTAAATCTATGCTTAAATGCAAGAATATGGGGTAACAAAAGGTTTGGAATGGCAAATTTCCTTCTAAGAGAGCTTCAGTGACTCTAAACGTTAAGAGTTTAATCTGAAAATGAATGTGTGTGACAGTGCACAGGGCTTAGTATTACTGCTACCTGGTTGTATAACTTGGGAGTTCCCTGAGTTAATTTTCATATAAAACACACTGTTGACTAAAATGTTAAGTTAAAAATATGTGCTGATTTGAAGATTTTATTAGCGCTTGCACAATTATCTACAACTTACACCAACAAAAGATTATTTAGAACGTATTTTAGTATTGACATTATTTAGAATTGATAGTACATGAAAATCAAAGCAGACTAAATTTAAATCAATTTTATCATGATTTAAAAATAGTTAAAGACATTGTATCCCCTTATTGCTTACCCTCAGGACAGACACTCCCACTACCAATGCCCTTAATATATCATTGTCACGTTTCATCCCTGATTATGTTCTAGGCAGTTGTTTTTATGACAGTGCCACTGTCATAAAATAGAGGATACAGAATATTTTACTAAAGAAAACACAGAATACAGCAGTTGTACCCATTCATGAAATATGCACATTTAACACACTCAGATGAACTCAATGCACAGTGAAGGGTTGAGATCCACCAGATTTAAGAAGTGGATGGAAAATAACAAGGCAGAGATGGAGGGGTCAGAGAAATATGGGGAGAGCTACAATAATCCTAAGGGAAATGACCATACTTCCTGTGCCCTTGAATTTAGACTTGACTCTCTGATGTCTATCTAGTAAAATGTAAATGAAAGAGACATGGGTCACTTTTGGGCAGTAGCTTTAAGGGCACCATATGTGTAATCAAAATATCTTTTCTCATTGCCATAATGACTGGCAATAAGACTCAGTGAGTTTGTTCTATTAGCCTGGAGCCTGGAGTGCAAAGATGTTGAGAAGAACCAAGATTATATAAGCAAGAAATAATCCCGTTTTAAGCTAAAGAGGTATGGGAGTTGTTTATTACAGCAGTATGACTGAACATTTTCTGATATGTCTAAATTATTTTAAGAAGCATGGAGTAAGAAAAAAATTAAAATGTTGAATAAAGATCAAATAAGATAAGGAAGATAGAAGAATGTCTAATGAATTTGTCAGTGAGAAGGTCAATGGTGCACTAACCAGAACAGCTTCAGCAGAGCTGTGAGAGTATAAGTCAGAAAGATTAATTATCCTGCAAATCATCAGTACTCCATGGACATCCTCTGATATGCAAACAGAAAAGGACCTCGAGGTCTCATCTCGTTCACTGCACGTGGCAGGTCAAATTAGAAGTCTATGAATTTGAATTATCAAGCTTCATCTTCCAATGAAGATTGAAAAATAATGAGATTGCTGAAGGTCTTGCTTTAAGTGTTCAAGGAAAGGCAGTCAGGTTGTATTTTTAACAACTTTATGAAGAGTATTTAGTTTTAAGTAGCAATGTTCTTTAAAAATGTTTATCTCAGAATTTGTGAAAGTATGAAACAAATTACGAAAACAACAAACTATGAAAGCCCTGATTTTTGTGAGTGGGTGTGGCGGAGGGATTCCAGACTTAGCAAATATGAAGACATGAGCATTGTCGAAGGAACCCCAAGTTACTCTTTTTGAAATGAGGAGCCATAGAGTAATCTTCCCTCCCTTCCCCTCCCCTCCCCTTCCCTTCCTTCCACAAATATGAAGCACCTACCACGAATCAGACATTCTGTGATACACTGAGATATTCAATGGAGAATGATCATAAACACTCCTCCAACCTTCATAGGGCTCACAGGCAAGTGAATTTCACTGAAAATTCATATTAACATTTTGAAGTTCAAAATGCAAAATTTCAATTTATCTTCTGTTTTCTACATGTGGTCATTTCAATATGTGTGTAATTTTTTTTTATATTTCCTTAATTCAAGAGGTGGTGCTCAACTTTCTCCCCCTTAAGTGAGAGTTGAAGTAAGGGAAAAAAAATATTTCTTAAAAATAAAACACAGAGGAAATGATGATATGTGACTTTAAAGACCATGTAGCTTAAAAGATATTGTAGCTTCTTCTTGCTCTATCTCTCTTGGATTAGTCACCCTGGGGAAAGCTGCCATGTTGCAAAGGTACTCTTGCAGTCCTATGGAGAGTTCCATGTTTCAAACAATTGAGACAACTAGCCACTGGTGACCAGCTATGTGAGAATAACCTCCAGCCTTAGCCAAGCTACCAGGTGACTGAAGCCCCTACTGACATTTTTACTGCAATCTCAGGTAAAACCCTGGGCTAGAACCATCCTGCTAAGTTGCTCCCAGATTCTTTACCTTTGGAGACTATGTAAGATAATAAATATTTGTTGTTTTAACCTGCTAAATTTGGGATTTTTTTTTTTTTTTTTTGCACAGCAATA
>NW_016107322.1:10759429-10766995 GCF_001604975.1 Cebus imitator
AAAAAAAAAAAAGACTAAAAAACCACTCAATGAAAGGATTGAGTTTGACATTGTAAAATGGAAAAGACTTAGGCAGAGTGATACCAGGTTCCATGCAGGAGGCATGGAGCTTGGCTTGCTTCCCTTATTTCTTTTCAAAATACAGTAGTTAGATAAGGAAATTCTCTATTTTAGTTTGAAAAACGAAGGCCAATTTCTCATTGTTAGCCTCAGAAAAATAATCTTAATGAACAAATCTTACCCTAAATAGCTGAAATACAGATGTAATAGAGACTAATATGAAAATAGACACAGTGAATACTAAAAGCATGGCATAATGTAAAAATCTGCTGTCACAGTCTACATATGGAAACATTTGTGAACATATAATGTATACAAAAATATTTCATAAGAACTTCAAAATGTGAAGCAAACTTACAAGTAGATTATTTCTAAACTACTCATTTATTTTTAGAGACAAGCATTGCATTTGTAAAGTATAGGCATTATGAGTGAAAATCTGAATTCTTTATTAATTTTTAACTTAAAAAACTTGTTCTGATTCAGAAAATAGAACCAGAATGCTGGATTTTTCAATGAAAGGTGAAAATATGCTTTTAAGCAATATAATTAATATGATCATTAAAAACAAAATAAAATAAGAAAGTTCTGAACTCATAACCAATTTGACATGATTGTGTGATGTGTGGTGCTTTGTGTATGGAAAACTAAACCTATTTGCACTTGCAATTTTGTATTATATAACTAAATTGGCTTTATGTTCAGTCGGTTCAAAACTGCATTTTAGAGATAAAACTCTAGCACATTAATCCACTAAGCTATCTATTATTTAAAAACAAATCAAGAAGTCAATGAATGTTTTCAGTGTTTTTTAAAAATGTATTGCCTGAAACCTATGGAAAAAAACACCATTAAGCAAGAATGTACCTTTAAATTTACTTCTAATCCATTTTAAGAAATTTTCTTTCTTATAGCATTCTAAATCTGAATGTTCTATTACATGTTATTTTGTAACCACAATTTTAGAAGAGATAAATTACATAGAAGTAAATTTTTTTAAATTCTGTTCAACCTATGGAAAAAGAATAGTTCTAATCTCCTAGAGATTATAAAAAATGAAATATTTTTCCTGATTTATATGTGAATTCTTAATCAAGTATGATCTATGAATCTGTAAACTATCCAGAAAGCAGAGACCAGTTTTTTCCCTCAGTGTGCTTATAAGAATTATTCACCATAGAGAGGTGAAGACAATAAAGTTAGAAAAAGAAATGGTTTGATGACTGAGAACCAAAAAAGAATGCCTGTTCATTCTTGTATTCTTTTGTATCTACACAGATGAGATTTATAGGCTGAGGAATGACCCATATGTCTACTCACTTTCCAATTGTACTGGCTGTTATAATTGTGGACAGATCGATATGTAAATTGCTTACTTTTCTTTGTCCTTATGTTTAACTGAGGTTCTTGATGTGGCTTTACTAGAGACAGTAATTCTCATACAGAATTTTAATAGCTAGACAGTAGTATCGTATTCTAGGAGGAATTTTAGGAGCAATACTTTCAATCCTGGGTTCTCATTGCCATTGTCTTGCTGTGGCCACACTGATGACATGATGTATTAGGCATGCTGAAAAAAAGAATCATGATATTGACATATGGGAGGAATATTCTCAGGGGCTGTCTGTCTCTGTGTAGATTATTTACCCTTAAAGCAAAACACACATGGTTCTGGCCTATGCCTGTTAAGCATTTACTGAATCTAGATGACAAAGGTTACACCCAATGGGAATAAACTTCTAAACTATGTAGCATGACTACATATAAGAAACAGATGAAATATTTTATGTGGCCTTAAAAATAGATTACACAGTGTTTCACATACTTGTTAATATATAGTAAGCCAGAAAACAGTACATTTAAAAGAATACCTTTCTTTTTAAAGGCCATAGGAAAGGTTTCTTTGGCTTCTTTTAGAATTAACTAATTAATTTTTTTCAGATTTATTTCGGTATCTTACTTTTTCATACTGTCACTGTCGAAGATGGCCTA
Source organism: Cebus imitator (assembly GCF_001604975.1). NCBI lineage: Eukaryota > Metazoa > Chordata > Mammalia > Primates > Cebidae > Cebus > Cebus imitator. The sequence goes on from NW_016107322.1 coordinate 10,761,482, forward strand.
CAGATGGATGAAGACAAAACAAAAGGTCTGGTGTTACAATTTTCTGCCTCCATAAATGCTTCCTAACAATCTCTGTGAAATTTCCGCTTGATAATGGGTGATCAAAGTATTATATTTTCTCTCCATAGATAATTATGCAACCCAGGGAAAAAATGAAGAAAATTCCTTATGTGACTATTTTTTCTGTTTATATGACAAAAAGAAAACTCACTCAGAAATTCAAAAACTCTTGTTTTCCTTCCAAGCCCAACTCTTTTTCTTAACTGAATTTTGAAGACTATTACTTGATATTTTTATTAAAAATGGAAAGGAAACATACTTTTTCTGCCTCTAGTTCGGTTTGCTCTTTTCAAAATACACTTGTACTATTTTTTTAACAGAAAATTCCATCAAATAATTAAAACACTCAGCACCAAACGCTGTGCTTATGTATTGAGCAGACAAAAAAAATGAATAATACTTAACTATCCCAGAGGTGCAAACAATCTAGGAAATGGGAAGGAGACAGATAACTTAATGATTACTTGATAAATAGTATCAACAGGAGCCACCTAAGTGCCAGTAGGAACCAAAACAAGATCTTTTGGAGCAAGTCAGATCAAATCTGAGAAGTGGTGACACTGAGATAGACTGGAAGATAAAGGCCATGTTTGAGAAGCAACCAGAGGAGAAAAAATATAAAAGTTTGAAAACGTATGATCAAGTTTTTGCTTGGTTTGTAGCTCAAGGGAAAAAATTCATAATTTTGGATTTGTGTAGGTCACTGTATTATAATTATCTTTGAAGATATAGATATATGTCCATCATTTAAACATGAGAATTCACTATTTTATCATCAGAGATTATAAGCATATTTTATGCAGAGAAGTGTGATTTAATGGAGTAGGTATTGCCTTATTTGTTTGTATATATGTCAACTGACCATTCATGATTCTGAAACTCAATTACTACCCTAACTCCAAAAAGATCTTTTTAACTGGGTATCATGTGTTTTGAGAGGAGATAAGAACTAAGTTGTATGTATTATATTCTCTGCCGAGGCCACGGAATAAATTGGAAGGAGACCAGTGAATTTGACAGTAGGTTGACAAGATCCTATTCTCTATTCTGGGCTGCTGGGTAGCTGCATGAAGTCCAGGATAAGTGGGGACAGAAATGCCACAAAATTTAAAAAGTCTTAAGGAGAAGATGAAAATATGGCCAAGACAAAACTTATTCTATTTTACACAGCTTTGCTTGTTCCAATATTGAGAAATGACCACTTACAGTTAGGGAAATACAAAAATCAGATAATGATACCAAACACATTTGGGTATCATCTTTTTTTTTTTTTTAAGACAGAGTCTCACTCTGTCACCTGGGCTGGAGTGCAGTGGTGTGATCTTGGCTCACTGCAACCCCCGCCTCCTGGAGTTCAAGCAATTCTCCTGTCTCAGCCTCCTGAGTAGCTGAGATTTCTGGCGACTGCCACTATACCCAGCTAATTTTTTGTGTTTTTAGTAGAGACAGGGTTTCACCGTGTTGGCTAGGCTGGTCTTGAACTCCTGATCTTGTGATTCGCCCACCTTGGCCTCCCAAAGTGCTGGGATTACGGGTGTGAGCCACTGCAGTTGGACCATCATTCTTTTTAATCACAAGTGATGGATATAAATTAATGTTTACTAAATGTCTATTAACTGCCAGGCACTGTACTGGAATGTGATTGTAGTTAATGTTTTGAGACAGTTATTTCCCCCTTTATGGAGAAGTTAGTTAATTTTTCTAATGTCATTTATTGGCTAGCAACATAATCAATTTGGATGGAAGTCTTCCCTACTCAAACCTTATTCTTTTTCTTCCCCTAAACCACATTATTCTTTTTTCATACTGCTTTCATCAGCGTGAAGAAAAGAGTGAGCAACTTAGGAAGCTGGATTTAAAGACGTATTAGCCAGCCCAAGAGCATAGGAATCAACTAAAAAAAAAAAAAAAAAAAAACACTGCAAAGAATGAATTAGTCTCCTATAGAAGAACCATAGTATGAATTCACATGATCCTATCATCCTATCTAAATTCAGCCTGACTTTGGGTCAGAAAGCTGAAATAATTTATGTTAAGTGGCAAATAACAAGTTTCCTCTAAGTCTTCAAACATCCATTGGAAAGCATGTTCAGGGGATTGTGGGCTTTTGTGCTCATCTGATCCTTATGTTTTCTTGGAAGGTCTATAATAAAGGTATTTCCTAGATTTAAGCAGAAGGGCAGTTTGAAGGGAAGATTTCAAGATAAGACTATTTGAACTCCTAATTAACAGATGGGTCCCTTTGAAAAGAAGCTTGAGGCACCACTGTTTTGTTCTTGAACAGAAGAGAGATTTCTTCCAGGATAATCTATAATTTACAGGATTTGAAAGCTGGTTGGACAAACTGAATGTTATTAGTACCTATGGCAAAGAAGAGAGGCCGTGTTTTTTTTTTTTCTTTAATCAGGCACTATGCCAATCTAGCAGATGGTCAGAGGTATATATTGAAGGTATTTGTATATTATGCAGATAGACTAGCTTCCAGGGGCAATGGGACAAACAGCTTCACCATGATCGAAGGCCAGAAATCATTTTTTAAAAACACAGACATAGCTACTCTGGCACCTGAGAACGCTTTGGACAATTGAGATCAATACAGCACAGAAGACAGAAGCCTAATGACATTCATGAGTTTTAAGACAAATTTGGTGGCCAAGCCATGTTTCAGAACAAATGTAGCCACAAATGGGCTTTGCCAAATCCCATGGGTGGACAGTGCAAACTCTATTAGCAATTTGATTCAAAACTCAGTTGCTAATGTGGGCCACTGTAAACAAAATTTTACATTCATAAAAAAATGCCACAGAAAGATTAATGTGAGGATGTTACTGAACAAGGGCATGATTCACTTTGGAGGAATTAATAACAAATCTGACACCTGCCTAGTGGTTGCTTCTCTACCCAGAGTCTCTGAGTTTCTCACTGTTTTTTGCCATGGAGCTTCATTTCATCTCACTTGCTTCTGCTTAAGGCTCTCATCCTCACAGTTTTCTTTAGAGTTTTACTCTGGGCAGAGCTCTGCTAATCTGAGAATTACAAAAACCTGAAAAGAGAGAAGTAGCTTCCGCATGTGTGTATTTTGAAGTTGGACAGCTGTAAATAGTTTAACATCAAGAATGGCTATTATTTCCGCAATGTTGTCAAGGCTGAACACACACAAAAAACATTGAAAGAATTTAACAGGATTTATCTATAAGATTTACTTGTTTGAATCCAAACATTGTAGAGGAGCACAGATAGTTGTAATGGGATCTCATTTTAAAGCACAATTGGATGAAATGTCAATAAATGTAAACGAGTTTTGTAAAACAAGTTTCATGTGAACCAATATATTGCTCAGCTCACAGAGTTTGCATTTAATTGAAGCTGATCTCATTATACTCCAGAGGATGTAGTCAGAGCTTTGACCTACCTAACTTTAACACCATTATTGAGCCTTTTTCTTTTAGGAATAATGTTGGTCAGTATTTGTACATACATAGATACATTTTTATTACAATTGTCTATAAAAGTGCACATAAATATATATAATATGTCAACATTTACTTCTCAGGAAATAATGTCTTTCATGTAATAGCATACAATGCCAATTACAGAAAGAGATTCCATTTTCAGATTCAAAGCGTGTATAATTTTGTACCATAGATAGTACTCTTCTTTTTATTTCCCAACCTATTTTGGCTAAGAGAATATATTTTACCTGAAAGACTAGATGCAAGGCTATGGCCCTTATCATTACATCAAGATTATGTAATGTAACAAGAGTGCAAACCAACAGCAGGAGGTTCTGAGAGTCCAGTATTTTCAATCATAAGAGATGAATCAAGCTTATTAAACATCATAAATTGCAGCCATAAAACACATGGATGAGGCAAAGGTATGATTTAGCACTTCCAGGAAGTAATCACTAGATATCCAAAACATCCTGTTTGCCAATTTACATTAATCACTTTTATATGTACCACTTTAAGATTAAGAAACAAATTATTGAAAGCATGGCTGTTATAAGTTTGTGACTGTGGTTGGTTGACAAAAATAATTTAAAGAAGGAGGTCTTTAGCAAATTATTTTTGCTTCACTTTGACAGAACTTGACTATGCTTAGGACTCATTACTGAGCAAAAGTCACTAAAGCAGATGTGTATGTCCAAAGAGACAAACACACAAAAGTTATTTGTGCTATTTTGCTTTTAATAAATTATTAAAAGTGTTTCATTATTTATGATGAGTATTATTTTTAGATTTCCTTTCGAGGAGCTTTTTATGATTCTTCCAATTAAGAATAGTTAACTAGATTATGTATAGAATTGAAAGCTATAAATTCCTAGTACCCTGTGATAAAAATGTTGTATTTGATGATAAAACAAAAGTAAAACTGAAAAGGAAACAAAGAGTTCATCCTACTATGATTCTAAAGTCAGAATATAGAAAGTAAAAGATTTAATCACATTATTTGATATGTAGTGAAACCAATACATGTGTTTGACTAAATTCAGCTTAAAACAAACAAATCTGATTATATTAGCATATTGTTTACATGAACTAGATGCAATTTATTAGACTTACCAATATTAAACTTTCCTATGGGATTATGCATATTTTAATTGAAAAACAACAAAAACACAAAATAAGACATAGCTAAAAAGTGAATATGGATTAATGCATACAAACAGGAATGAACTACTACTACATTCATAAATAGAACTAAGACCCAGTTTTAGGTCAATTTTTGCATTATTGACTGAGGCTTACTGACTCCTATGAGATAGGTTTCACATATACTTGAGACATTAAGCACATTATCTCCAGTTGAACAGAAGTAATTACTGTGATAAACAAAGGCTAACCTTAGTTTAAACAAATGGATGCTTTTTGTTGAGCAAGCAGGTTACAAGAACAAAACAACCATGCATTTGCTGATGTTCTTCTATCTTTATAAATTTTTTGTCCACATCTAACTATAAGCAAATAGCTAACTCAGACTACGCCTTCATGATTTTTCCTAATAGTATGAAATATCTAAGGCTATTAAATATAAATTTCATCACATCTAAAGTCTCTTTAAAAAACTTTGCCTAAGAAAAAATAAACACACATGCATATATATACACAAACATATATACACACATATGTAAATTGTTTAATTAAAAATTACATTTAGTAAATGTGAGGCTCAAGCTTTCTCTATCATCAAAGAAAATTATTTACTGATTTTAAGTAAGGCATTTGGGCTCAATTAAAGTCAGTGCAGCATATGAATAAATAAAATTGAATTTAAATTTAGCAAACATTATATTTAATCAGGGATTCACAGTGATTGGAAGCCTATGACAGGAAAGGGAGGAGGAATATGGCCCAAACCCTCTGCTAAATGCAGCGGCTGTCTACTCTGACAACACATTAGAATCATCTGATAGAGACTTTAAGAGAACACATGGACACAGGGAGGGGAGCA
>NW_016107322.1:10767025-10778850 GCF_001604975.1 Cebus imitator
ATAGGGGAGGGACGGTGGGGGGTGGGGAGCTGGGGAGAGATAGCAAGGGGAGTGATGCCAGATGTAGGTGATGGGGAGGAAGGCAGCAAATCACACTGCCACGGGTGTACCTATGCAACAATCTTGCATGTTCTTCACATGTACCCCAAAACCTAAAATGCAATAAAATAAATGGGGGAAAAAAAGATAAAAATACCGGTGTTTTATCTCCACCCTATGGATTTTGATTTGCTGGCTAGAATTAGGAGCTAGATGTTGAAGCCACTAGTTTGAAAAGAAAAGTGAACGTAGTGTATGTTTGTGGAATTCTTTTATTATTTCAAGGAGTTCTGAACCCTTTCATGGCCGTGTTACTTCACAGATTATATCATAGGCAATTTAAAAATGTGCTTCAATTAGTGTTAGTTAAGTTGTGAAAGCTGAATTATTAGAAATGACTTTACATGAAGTTAGGCTTTCTCCTGAAATAATAAATCATGATAGAACAGCATGTGAATTTTTTTTTCAAATCATTACTCTGATAAATATGCCTAATGTTGTACTGGATATTACTACAGTAAAATAGATGTGTCATTACCATGCTGTATATATTGTCTCTGTTCTATAACAAGAGCAGACACCTGTTTTAGTACCTTCTGATTTTTACTATTATTATTAGTTCTTATTGAGTTACTGCTCATTGAATATTTAAGATGCATCAGTCACTTGTTCAGTGATAGCCCTGCATGATCATTCTTTAGTTCTCACACAGCCACAAGAGTTCAATACTGTTAATATCATTCTGAGCATGAAGAGGTTACTTAGCACAATACTACATTATTTTAATTAATGGAAACACAATCCATGCTCCTTGATAGGAAGACAGAGAAGCAACTGATCCCTGGCCCTACATTAATTGAAGGGCTACTACAAACCTGTATCAATGGAGATAGTATGGTATTAATACAAAAACAGACCTATGGATTAATGTAACAGAAAAGAGAGCTTAGAGACAGACCCATGTATATATGATGATACAATCTATGAAAACTTGCTACCAATGGTAAAGGGTAGGTGTTTTTGGTAGATGGTGTGAAAAAACTGACTTATATGAATAAAAATTTAAAGACACACAAAAAATAGCTTAATATGCATCAAGAACTAAAATGTGAAAGGTCCACCTATCAAGCAAATACAAAAAAATTCTAGGAGACTATTTTTGTGAGCAAATTCAAAAGAAAACTGTAAGACAAAATATGATGGCATAATTTGCATGAGAATGAAAGATTCTGTTCAACACACATGGAGGAAGATGCATGTTAAACTACTAAAGGAAAAACATATTTATTTACATCATGTAAAAATCGACAAAGAATAGCTGAAAATCAACAGGAAAAGGACAATGAGTGTAAGAGCAAAAAGAACAAAGTGTATAATCAGGCAATTTATAGAAGAGGATCCCAAAAGATCTTTGCATACAAAGGGAGACTGCGACTTGCTAAATATTGCAGAAATGAAAATTAAGTGATATGTTTGTACACCTGTAAGTCTAACTTATGAAATTATGGGATAATAGAGTGGTATAGCAATTTGGAGAGCGAGATAGCAATTTGGACAGTCTACTTAACCTATAGTTAAAAAAACCAATAAGTATTCCCAGATTTAGTTTGTATTTCACATATTAATTTTATCTTACGAATTTCACACCTGTGGTGAATAGTAATAGAGAAAGGAAACGTGCTATCTAAATTTATATTGATATTGACGTTGTTAAAATGTTTAAAGTTATGCATTGTTGCAAACAAAGATATTGTGGGAGAAAGAGGAACGTGCATTGAAAAAATCCTAGTATCATCATGTGTATGTAAGGGAAAGAGTATACCACGAAGCTACATGCCTTCAGTCTGAAAGATGTGTTAACCGATTTCAGCATAGTGTCGGTTATGGCCACCGACTGGTGTTTAAAAAGTTCCTGCTGTGTATATAGCTTTGGGAAATATTTATTTTTGTAGAATGGATTGTCCTTGTAAGTTGCTGGAGGTCCCTAAAGATCTTAGCTTGGATTCTAATTCCTACCTATTTGGTCTCTGTTAAATTTAAAGTAGGATAATGTATATATTGCAAGTCCTTGTGTATTCTGGAAAATCTAATACATTTAGTATGGAAACAGAATTGCTATTCACAGAGCTGGATTTCTTGCTTAAAATCAAAACAAGTTGGCTGGCTGAAACAATACAATCTTTTAATGATTTCTTTTTAAAAAAGCAAATTTTCTAAAAATAAAAGGAGTTTACCCTATGAATGAAAATATATTATCTTTGTTTTGCTAGTTAAGAGGTTTCTAAAAGCCTATAAATCACAGATTTACCATATGAGTTCCCTCTGGGAAGCGTAAAGCTACATTTTTTATTGGACTGTACTAGTGCAGCTAATTTTTTTATTATTGTGATCTCAGATTCTAAAGGGTTCATTAAATTAACAACATTTTTAGTGAGCCTTAATTGCTTCAAATAGTTTTCCTTTCGGTACATAACATTGCCTGAAAAAATAAGAAAAATAATTCTACTTTTGATAATATGAAACACGCTCTCAACTATAGAAATAACTGGATTTCTATTAGCACTTTCCTCATGTATTATACTGATTTAAATCAACAATTGACTGTGTTTAGTGCCTATATTAAGAACGGATTACTTTTGCAAACACCTGAAGTTTCAACTAAGTGCTAAATCCTAGACCTACACTAAAATTTAAGTTTACTTCTGAGTTAACACCAGTGTGAATGACATAGTAGATTATTAAAACTTTCGTGATATTTAAAGCCGAAAAATTAGATTGCAAGCGATACACAGACTAAAAAAACAACACAAGTTAAAAATACATATATAAGTCAAATCACAAAATTGATAAATGGCAAGTAATTATTGCCCTCATATTTATTATCTGAGTATCCAAAGTAGTGAAGTTGCACAGGAAAGTGAAAGTTGTTATTAAAGGAATACATTGACAAAGTCACAAGTTCTAAATGTGTTCCCTTCAAATATCCTTTCCTACTTACGTCTAGAATCTATCCCCACCCATTGCGTCAGTCTTTGTTGCTCTGTCTCAGCTAATCCAATAATCTGAGAAGCCAACACAAAATATACCATTTGTAAGGTAAAATTGCAAAGCTTACATAGATAGAGGATTTCACAAAACAAGAGATTTCTATAAAAGTGTTGTTAGAAAACTGCTTCTATCTCTCATTCTCCCTCTCTCTCTCTCTCTCTCTCTCTCTCTCTCTTTCTCTCTCTCACATACACACACACACCCTACTGGCAAAGGAGAAATATAGGAGTTAGATGAATTAAAGTTAAAAAAAATTCATAACAATAACAAAATAGGTGCTACACAAAGAATATTCAGGTAATTTGTAAAGACATGACCTTTTGTAATATTGGCATTACATGTGAAGTGATGGGTTCCATATCATTTTATCACACAAGGATTATCTGATAAATTGTGTTAAAATTAATGCTCAATTCATTATGAGAGTTAAAGGAGCGTTGCAAACATAAAACACATTTTATTGAACATCATATACATTACTTTTTGTACATAGTTTCATTAAAAAATAAAATCCTAATTGCTTTTACAATTTCAATGAAATTTTGCACTTGCCTTTTATTGTGTGTGAATTCTTTTTAGGTAGAATTTCCTCATTCTGATTATAGGTGGATAAAAAGGACTGCTTACATGTTAAAATGTTGGGTGTTAATAATTTTGTATTTTATGCTTTACTTTATTTTCTAAATTACCTGTATTTAGAGTGATTACTTATGCAATCAGTAAAACTCTCAACAAAGGTAATTTATAAAGATTGGTTGATATTGTTGAATTGTTTAAGTAAACAAAGTTTACTAATTGACATATTTCTAACATTTTTGAGAAGTCTTAAACATTAAAGCTTATTTAAATTTTCACTTGGAACACTGAAATAAAGAGTTAAGATAATATTAATATAAAAATACAATTTTCCCTAGTACCTGATAAATTGTGTTAATTGCAGTAGAATACAGATGCTCAATTTAAAAGCAATGTAACTTATTCTTCATCAAATAATCAAATGATTTCTTACTATACGTCAGAATGCTGTTAATACCAGAAATACACCATAGGTCTTTTATTTCACATTCTGCTTAAGTCATCCCTAATATTTTGCCTTTAATTGAAGTTGTTGATTCTGACTGTTGCCTGCAAAATAATTTAAGTGAATATAGTATGGGTGATTTAAAAGTTATTGATTTTAACTAACTCTCTCTTTTTCTTCCTTGATAAATAGAACATACCCCAAGATACATCTACATAAATTTCTAATTTATGTTAAGGCAGCAGAAACAACAGAGAAGTTACAGTTACTTGTATAAAAATTGCCTCTGTCATTGAAAGGTAACTCTATATTAACTGAAAGGTAACTCTATATTAACTGAAAGGTAACTCTGTATTAACTTTTTCTCATACTTCACTTGTTCACGTACTTAGTCACTTTAAACATGAATAACAAAATACTAACGTCCATTCAGCTACTTTTATAAAGTGAGCACATTCATGCCAGTACTTCCATTTGAATTAAGTTCTAGAGAAATGTATTATATTAAAATATGTTCATAACAATTTGTGTCTAAAAGCATCCGTTTTTAGTTTAAAAACAACAATATCTAATTATTGAATAGAATTCTGAATATTTCTTTTTATCACTGTTAGTAAAAATTTAAGATCGAAACAAATATAAGAGCAAGGTTAAAATTTGAAGAAACTATATATGCATATTAAAGGCTGGGTGAATAAGGGTGCCCTCTCTCTATAGTCGTCTCAGAGTAATGTCTTGATTAAATTACAGAGTGAATAGACAAATTCTCTTCAGAACATTTTTATTAATGAGGATTTCTGTGGCAAACCCCTATTCTAGAAATGGTAATTTGGCTCTGTACAGTTCTTTGTGAGAGGATTTTGTGCACCTCCACCATTTCTTTTAAAATTGAAAACATCTAAATTGCATTTGAAAAGAAATAATGAACTGGCATATTTGGTCACAAAAACTTTACGCTGTATATATTTTGAAGCCTAAATAAAATGATGAGAATTTCATGTAGATCTTTACAGTCTTGAGGTTAAGATATATCACAGTGCCTCTTTCATTTTTTTATAACAGAAAATCAGTTACGGGCATTTGTTTCTGGGCTGGATCTTTAAAACTGAAGTTATGTCTGATCTGAATGGATGGTTAAAATCCCAACACATCAAAAGCATGTTTTATAAGATTTGGGTCTTGAGCAAAAGTTTTTTTTTTTTTTTTCTGTAGGTTTTTTTTTAACATAGCTGTGTCAATCAGGCTATTTATTCAAAGTTCTGTTATATAGCAGATTTTAAAATGCAGATGCTAGCATGAAACATTTGACATACACAGTATGCTGTATTATATAAAGGAATCTAATAGAACTACAATAATTCTTAAGAATAATGTCTTAAAACTCTTTATCTCAAGTTGTGAAATATTTCACACATGCAGAAAATGACACAGATATAATAGACATTTACATACAAGTGAAGCATTATTAAATGTTTTCTATATTTGTTTTAAATTCTCTTTAAAATAATTCCAGATATTGCTATAGCTGATCCCTCATTGCTTTCTACTTCTACTTTCTCAAAGATAGCTAGCATCTTGATGTTGGTATAAATCATTCCAATGCATGTTTTTATACTTTTAGTACTTATGCATGGTTCTCTTATTTCATCTGTAAAAATAAGGTGTTAACGCTAAGAAATTGATATATCTCTATTATTAGGTATTTAAATATTTTATTAGAACAGAATAGCACTAGGATTAAAATTGACTAGGAGGCTACTGAGACTTCAATCTTTAAAGCTGATTTTCAGGGAATAAGAAGCCCTTTATTAACAGTTATTATGAGGTGTTCCATTTTTTCATGGTCTTTGTTTTCTGCTTGTATAATCATTTATACTGAAATTCATTAGTCTGCTCTTAAAAAGCAGCACTAAAGGCTACATAAGTAACTATGGGTTAATTGGATAACTGTGATAATTTGAATGCTTATACATGCTGACTTGGCAATTATTAATAATACATGAAGCTTACTACAGATAACCCCTATGCTGGTATGAGAAGCAACTGAGAATAGAAGCTAGATTTCCTGGATTTGATAGTGTGTCAAATTAAGAAAATCGCTTTAATCTCTTTCTAACTCAGTTTCTTCAGGTACAAAATGGAGATGATAAAAACCTACTTTGCGAAGCTGTTGTGAGGATTGCATGAGATGATGTCAAATAATCAGTGCTGTGTGCCCACTAAGTGTAAGTTATAGTGAATGTGAACTGGGCACATTTTAAACTTTCAGAAATAATATTTACATTATGTAATACTATATATATGTACACACACACACACATACAATACTAGTTCACTGACAACTTGGAAGCTCAAACTTAAAGAATTTTCATTTCTATGTGTCCTGTTGTTACCTGATTTCTTGACTGCTTCTCTGGTGTACTGCGTGTGCTGACTTATCCTAGACGTCATTTTAGAGGCTTAAGTTCTTTTTTTTTTCTTTTCAGGGATTTTGTAAACACCCAGTTGACTGAGTAAATCTTAAAACATCTCGTGTCATTTCTGGAGGCACACCATGCAGCAGATGCTAGTTTTGGCCATAGGATATCAAGGATGAGAATCTCATATTTGTTAACTTATCTGCTTGATTATTGATTCGAAGTGAGTAAAATAACCATTCATTCATTCATTCATTCATTCAATCATTTATTTATTTATGAGTCAGATTCTTGCTCTGTGCCCATGCTGGGGTTCAGTAGCAAGATCATGGGTCACTGCCATCTGTGAACTCCTGGACTCAAGAAATTCTCTCACTGTAGCCTTCCAAGTAGCTAGGACTACAGGTGTGCACCACCACACCTGGCTAACTTTTAAATTTTTGTAGATGGAGTCTTGCTATATTGTTCAGGCTGCTCTTAAACTCCTGGCTTCAAGTGATCCTACTGCCTTGGTCTCCCAAAATCCTGAGATCCCATGTGTGAGCCACTGTGTCCATACTTGAAGTGTATGAAATTGGAATGCAATTTGAAAATGAGACATTGGCAGTGACACAACAGTGCCATAATATATCACTTGTGGTCACCTTTAATGAAGAGCCAATTAATACAAACGTTTAGAAAGCTCAATGGTTTCTGCAATAGGCCATCATGACATTAGTAAAGAATGCAAGGTCTGCTGGGTGGGCCTCTTGCTTCTGATTTATCTGACTCATTTATAGAGACAATATACCCATGTTTTAACTTCTTGATTCAGGCATAACCAGAAACACAGAATTTCTTTTGTTTAATAGCCATAGGGCTATTGTAGCTAAATATCTGACTCAGTATTGCTGAATTGGGGCTACCAAATTATAATACAGAATGACTTTATAGCTTAGTCAGGCCTCTTGAGTGAAAGTTTAGAGTACTGATTGAAGGAAAGTGCAGGATTCTGAAAACTAGAAAGGAATTAGCTGAATGGGTTCAGACAAATCTGAATACCTGATCTCCCAAATTCCACCACTTTTCCCTTGCCAGCAGGAAGAGCCCTTTCTTCTTATTGTATGGAGCTGGACCGGCCTTGCTTTGGGCACTGGAGATAGTTATTGCATTAAAAATTACTCATTCACCTCGCATCCCATTCGATTGCTGCTCATTACCTCTAGAGCAAAGATCAGATTCATTTCCCAACGTGTCACAGCTGTAACTATTCAACCCAGGGAGAGAAGGCTTACTAGCCTTCTAATAATGTATATCAACAGAAACCTGGACAATATCTATGTGATATTATTCTAATTGTGATAGACCAGAAATGAAGAAAATAATTTTAAAGTAGCTGGATTTATTAATATGGTTGCCTTTAATGGAGATACTGGATGCAAGGGCTAGTTCAAGCAGCTGGAAATGGTTGTAGCTGTCTGCTTGGTATTGACTAATCAAATTTAGATGCAAATGATGTTTTAGTAAATAAGGTTTAGATATCAGAAATTCTTTGGCAGAATGGAGAGTGAGGAATTCCTGTGGTTTTCAAGCACTTGACATGTGGCTAGTCCAAAGCAAGATGTTTTCTAAGTATAACCTAGTGCAAAAATATGTAAAGCATCTCAATAATACCCTTTATATTGATTACATGTTGAAACAATAATATCTTGGCTATATTGGGTGAAACAAAATGTAAGTTTTAAAAATAATTTTACTCATTTATTATTACTTTGTTTTGAAATATGGCTACTAGAAAATTTAAAATTGCACTTGCAGCTTGCATCTATGGTGTGAATTATATTTTTATTGGGCAGCATTGATGTAAAGGAATGAACATATTTGAATCGATTTATCATATGTGACATACTTACTCATTCTCCAACTCTGTCTCCTGAAGGCTCCAGAAGGCATTTTCTTTAACAAAACATTTGGAACTGCACTCCAGAGAAGTGCTCCTGCATTTTGAAAAACATTGTAGTGTTTGTTCTTTGTTGGCTAAGGATAAGCTAGAAAGTATTGCCACCAAAATCAGTCCTTGATTTCACTAGGGATGATAGGTTCCTGAAGGGGTCAAGTCCAAAATGGTAGCATTTTACTCTCAGAGACAGAGCAAACATAGTTTTCATAGTAGTTGATGAACTCTTAAGTATGTTTTGCTGTGGTTTAAAGATTACGACCTCCTAGAATTGAAATACCTGTGATTTACCAAGGTCCAAATAAGTTTTAAATAGAATAAAAATGAGATGTAAAGAAAAAAAAAGACCTAACTTGAATCGTATATTGGAAAGTCATGGTTCATCACCAAATGGCCGAATGCAGAAGTCTGAAGGGGACACTTAACTGAGGGAGAAGCTAGGTGGTTGTGGAAAGGACAACAAAATATTATCAAATTTACATGCTTTGATTTTTCTGACTTCTTTAATGAAACCCCGTTTAAGAAAGAGAAACACAGGCCAGTTAATATTGCTAATACCTAGAGATCCAAAACGCTAATATTCCATCAGTCAAAAGAGAAGAGTTTTATTCCCAGTACCTCTGCCTGTGTGTATCTTGGGACAATATGCCCGTTTTTGTTCCATAATTGAATCAGCAATTGGCAAAATAACACATTGTCTCCCAGGCCCATTGAGAGATGATTTTTTTATAGAAAGGAGCTTTTAGAATTGTTACTCTACACTAAATTTAAAAATCAAACGAAAGAACATATCCCTGTGAAAAAATGAATTATTATTGCCAATTTAAAAGACGTGAAATACACAGAATTATTTTCCAGTAATAAAGTGAAGGAAATGACTGAATATAGGCTACAACAGTACAGTGAGAAGCCAAAATATTCAGTATATTCAGTTATGGCACCATGACTGCCTTATGAGTTTAAAATTCTTTCCTTAAGGAAGTAGTGTATGTTTTGAACTAATGACACATTTTTTGTTTCTTAGATTGTTGGTCTAGTAGTGATTAGTGCTATGTACGTATTTCAGTTGTTTTTGTATATCTGTGTGTGTGTGGGGGGGGGGGGTTCCAGGATCCCCTGCAGATACCAAAATCCGTAAGCGCTCAAATCCCATATACAAAATGGCTTAGTATTTGCATATAACCCACAAACCTCCTCCTGTATACTTTAACCTTCCTTCTTTCCCTTCCTTCTGCCCACCCCTCCCTTCCCCTCCCCTCCCTTCCCCTTCCCTTCAGTCTCACTTCCTCACTCAGGCTGGAGAGCATTGGTGCAATCTTGGCTCATTCCAACCTCTGCCTCCTGGATGATTCCCCTGCCTAAGCCTCCTGAGTAGCTGGGATTAGAGGCACCCACCACCATGCCTGCCTAATTTTTGTATTTTTAGTAGATACAGGGTTTCGCCATGTTGCCCGGGCTGGCCTTGAACTTCTGACCTTAAGTGATCCATCCACCTCGGCCTCCCAAATTGCTGGGATTATAGGTGTGAGCTACCATGCTGGGCCAATTTAAATTACCTCTAGCTTACTTATAATAGCTATAACAATGTAAATGGTCATGTAAATAGTTGTTATACTCTACTATTGTGAAGTTTGTGTAATTGTTATTGTTGTATTAGTATTTTAAATTGTTTTTAAAAGATATTTTCAATCCATGGATGCAGAAGTGGTGAAACAAAAAGCTGATTATATTTTTAGTTTTTCCTCTTCTTAGAGCCATAGTAGGATTATACTTTCCTATGCTATGGAAATTAGGTATGTCCTCAAGACTGTAAAAAAAGAGCAGAGATTACTTCTCTGTGGAAGCCTGTAAAGCCAGTTCACGATTGTACTTGTTGCAGTCACAGAAGCCTGTGTCAAGATAGCACATCTGTTGGCCTCAGGAATTTGAGTGACTATGCTAAACAGAGTCCCTCTGACATGTGAAGACTAAGTGAGGAATAAATTTCTGTTTTGTTGCCTGAAAACAATTAAGTTGTGTTGTCATGGAAATCTTATTTTTGCTTGCGACTGAGGCATAACCTACTGTAATACCCAACTATATCACTGCAATACCAACCTGTAGCTGACTCAATAGTTTCTTTAAAGCAATGTAAGGTAACAGTAAAATGTTTTACTTTTATTTAGACACATATGTACTTTTCACTTAGCCCTCCAAATATCAACTTTTCGAAATAAACTGAAGCTAGACTGAAGTCTATGATTGTGATAAAAAAAATTACAGGAATAACTACAAGGAAAAAAATATCATTGTGCAATATTCTAGGAATCAGAGATTAGGAAGACTTAACCAATTGTTTTTTGGTTTTCAAGAAAAATTGGTGGACTGCCAAATATTTCCTTTCTGTGAATTGAAAAACTAAAACAAACATAAGGACGATGATTTAAATAGGGCCACAGCAGTAATATAAAGAAGCACAGAGATGAGACTGTACCCACGGCTGTGTGCTTACTGGAAGGTGAGGATCATGCTGTCAGCATGGACTGCTTTGAAGACTTCTGAGACCGGTACAAGTCTTACAAGGTTAGTAGAGTCATTTCCAAAGCCAGTCCTCTGCAGTCGACCTGAAGAATATTTCAGCTAAAAATATTAGGCTGGTGCAAAAGTAAATCTCTTTATTTATTTATTTATTTACTGCCATTTCTAATGGCAAGACTGCAATTACTTTGTACCCATATTAATTTCTTTCATAAATTGCTGGATAAACAAAGATTGTTATTGAATTATCCAGATAATTAGCCAGTCACTACTGTAGCTGCTACAACCTGAGTATTATTTGTTTCTTTAAATTTCCCTAAAATTTCTTAATAAAACTTTAAATCTGAATTCTTCATGTATTCTACCATATGGATGTTGGCACACCTAATGGACACCTGTATATTTTGTGTCTGAGTGTGTTTAGTTACCTATCCCTAAAGTTTGTAGCTTTGGCTTATACTTTAAACATTGAAGCAATCTTTCAACAAATAAAACTTTATCAAAAGTAATTAAGTAAAAATGTTCTATCAAAACCAAGGTCTTTTTTTGTTGTTGTTGTTTTTGTTTTGTTTTGAGACAGAGTCTTGTTCTTTCGCCAGGCTGGAGTGCAGTGGCATGATCTTGGCTCATTGCAACCTCCCTCTCCCAGATTCAAGTGATTCCCCTCCCTCAGCCTCATGACTAGCTGGTCTACAGGCATGCACCACCACGCCCAGATAATTTTTTGTATTTTAGTAGAGACGGGGTTTCCCCATGGCCAGGATGGTCTTGATCTGTTGACCTCATGATCTGCCCATCTTGGCCTCCCAAAATGCTGGGATTACAGGAGTGAGCCTCCGTGCCCAGC
>NW_016107322.1:10778860-10804280 GCF_001604975.1 Cebus imitator
ACATACAGGTTTGTTACATAGGTATACACTTGCCATGGTGGTTTGCTGCATCCATCACTTCATCATCATCTACATTAGGTATTTCTCCTAATGCTATCCCTCCCCTAACCTCCACCCTCTGCTAACCCTCCCCTAGTCCCCCAACCCGACAGGCCCCAGTGTGTGATGTTCCCCTCTCTGTGTCCCTGCGTTCTCATTATTCAACACCACTTATGCGTGAGAATATGTGGTGTTTGGTTTTCTGTTCTGGGGTCAGTCTGCTGAGAATGATGGTTTCCATCTTTATTCATGTCCCTGAAGAGGACATGAAATCATCCTTTTAATAGTATTCCATGGTGTATATGTGCCACATATTCTTTATCCAGTCTATCATTGATTTTATTTAACTTCACATATTGCTTTTCCTTTCCCACCATAAAAACTCAAAATGTTCCGCTCCCAAGTTTTCCACATGAAAAATGTTATCAAATTACTAATGATAAATATATAAATATGTAATTGTTCACTTGGAAAGGTTTAAGTCTCCAAAATGCTAATGAGAAACTTTAGTGTTAGAAATAGCATTAATAAATGTGAGGAAAACACACAATTATCTTTAATTTTTAAGAAATAATTAAGATGAACTGCTTTAAACTGTTCTTCACGGACTCCAGTTGTTGTTAGAGCTTAACTTACTTTTTAATGCTCAATTTACTTGAAGCTTCCATGTCCTGTGTTCTGTGAACTTCAGGATGTTAGAATTACATATATCTACTACCTATTGTCAATTATTATAAAAATGAAACCATTTTTCTTTTCTCAGTTCTAGGGAGAACTTTTTGGAGTATGAGACATGAATTTAATCCATGATCTTAATTTCTGTCTCATTTGCTTGCTAAATATTTTCATAGAATTGGCAAAATTTCTTAATAATTGAGGTCACCCAAAACAAATCACAAATTTGACACCTTTATATTTATTTCCCTGAACTAATGAAAGACTAAACCAATTGATTAAATTGATGTGAGTTAATAATTTTATTTCCAATATAGATCTATACCAAGTGGAGATGGTTTATCTTCATTTTAAGAATTGTTTATTAATTTCCTGTTATACATAAATTAGTAATCCACAAGGCTATAAAGAGAAGCTAATGATGGAGCCACCAGTTATGATGATCCACAGATGAGTGAGTGATTCATGTTTTTTGTTGCTGTTTCTTTTTTTCTGGTTGAGAAAGAGTCTCACTCTGTTGCCCAGGCTGGAGGACAGTAGCATGATCTCGGCTCACTGCAACCTCTACCTCCTGGGTTCAAGTGATTCTCTTCCCTCAGCCTCCTCAAAAGCTGGGACTACAGGTGCATGCCACCATGTCTGGCCAAGTTTTTGTATTTTTAGTAGAGATGTAGTTTCACTATGTTGGCCAGGCTGGTCTTGAACTCTTGACCTCAAGTGATCCGTCCACCTTGGCCTCCCAAAATGCTGGGATTATAGGTGTGAGCCACTGCATCTGGCCATGATTCATGGTTTTGATCTTAAAAGATAGTATATCTCATATACCCCCATGTACTTAGCACAATGATAAAAGTATTGGTGGACAATAAATATAAAGGTTGCTTCCAAGAAAGTTGCAAAAAAAAAAAAAAACCAAAAAAACTAACATTTAGAAATTAGGAGAGAAAAACAACAGACTAATGGATCAGTCCAAGAGGCCCACTGCCCAATAGCAATTCCGAAGGATAGCAGAGAAACTAGAGAGGAAAAAATTATTATAAAAAATATCAAGAAAATTTTCCATAACTGAAATAGTTCCCAGTTTGAGTGGGCCCATCTAGTGTCCAGTATGATGAAGGAAAACAAATAAGCAACAAGCAAACATGGGCAAAATATCACAAAGCACATCCTACAAAAACTTTTGATTTTGATGTTCTCCCAGCTTTCCTTGAATATGCTTTCTGGAGGACAGGATTCTTTTAATAAGTAAGAAGCCAGGAAAGAGAAATACAATAGATCCAAGAAACAGGAGATCCAACATAAAAGAGTGATGTGAGAAAGTCTTAGGTCTAATGAGAAACCAGTCTGTTTGGTACAAAAATATGAAAGGTTTAATTAGAGAGGTGTCAGAAAAAATCACTGATTGTTGGAATATTAGACATAATCGAGCATCTAAAAGGTTACAATATGCAACTATTAACTCCAGAAAATAATCAATTGCATACAAACAAGAAAATGTACTTACAGTATTATACTTGGCTCTGCAGTAGGCTCATCTAAAGATAGTTTGCTTAATGAAACTAATGTAAACTCTATTAATTTAACAAAGTGACAGTAAAATAATGGGAAAAATGACTATATAATGATATTATTATTTCTGACAAACCTGACATGGTTAATCTGTTCCGTTTCTAACTACACGCCCAAATGTAGCTTATAGACACAACTCATTTAAATTCAAGACAATGTGAGATTAGAAATATGTGATTAATTTTGGACTATTTATCTTTTAGAATATTGAAGCAGCTATCAGGCCCTGTTGCTATTAATAATATCACTCTCTTAGAGGGTTGCTGGAAGGATTAAACTAGTTGTTGCAGGTAAAGTGCTCAGAAAACTGCCTTGCATGCATGTAGTAATAATAAACACTGGTTTAGTATCAGTACGTATATGTTAAAAATTTATATCCCAAAATTGTAGTTTGAATCATGAAACTATACAATTGAGAATGTAGGGAGACACAAGAATCAGTGTCACCATCAACTAATAGTTATTTGTTGAAATCCCTAAGCATGAGACCATTCATGGTTTTGGGATTGCATTCATGTTCATATGGGCAAACACTCTAATTTGTCAAGGCTTTCCTTTCTTTCTCTCTTTCTCTTTTTAAAATAAGAGAATATATTTTGTTTTCTTCTAAACAATTATAACCAAACTTTACTTAGAGATAGTGTTGAGTGGTAAAAGACCCTAATGTCCCCATTTGAAATTACTCTAAAATTTCTGACATTTCATGGCTAGATTTTACTTAAATTGACAGTAACATGACTCTGATAATTTTTTAGTTTTAAGATTTTAAATTTGCATTATTTTGCTTTTCTTCCAATATTCTACTGTAAATATAGGCACCACCCATTCCTTAAAATAGACTTGTGGAGATGGAAGACATTATCTTATTTTAGTATGTAAAAATAGGGAAAAAGTTCACATTTTAGACATTTCAAGTCAAATTTAAGGACATTTTGTTACTCAGAAGAAGGAATAATGTTAAATTCCTTTCCTAATTACTACTTTGTAAAAAGATTAGGAATGTTACTAGGATTTCATTAGCATCCATTTATTCCCTGAATTTTTATATATCAATAAATTTTTCATTAAATTTTTTGTCCTTGACAAAAGTATTTGCCAGAAATCTATACATAAATTATATGTATATTATTTTAGAAATTTAAATATTCTTAGACTTATTAATTTTTTTTATATTTGAAAAACACCATATACACTTCCAGCAATCAATAAACACTGCTCTTTTCAGAAGCCCTTTAAAAAATCATTGATTATTACATATTCAAACTCTTTGGGATGTGTGTCTGATCCCATAAAGTGCTGATCTGAAACCTCTTCTTACTTGTTCTTAGAACAAAGGCTATATGCTGTGAACTGTTAAATAACCCCCAATATTTATGACACGCTTGGTTAAACAAGAAATGGGCTACTTCACTATAAATAATGCACAAGTTCACTTTAATAACATACCACAGTGCTACCTTAGAAATTGTTTTGTATTCATTGATTTGTAAGAGTGAAACTGAAATATTTCAAAACCGTACATGGCTTCACAATATTGTTTCTAAAGGTGGTAAGGAGAAAAGGAATCAATATATTTCTTCTCTGATATTCTGTATATCCATTTTAAAAAACTGATCCCAACTAAATCACTTACACAATTTAGATTAGAATGGTATATGATATAAGCAGCAACTACTGTCATAAAAGACAATCCTTTGTTCACTAATCATTAATGAATATATAAATTGTAAGCTATGTATATGATGTGATCCATGCATTCTAGTTAAATGGGTCAGTTTGACAGTGATAGTCCCAAATGGGGTAAGTATCAGAGCAGATGTTATAGTAACAAATTAGCTTGCAGCGGAAATTATACACTTTTTAGGTTGTTTTTTTTTTTTTTAAAGGATAATTAGGAGGGATGTAAATGTGAATTTTAGTGAAATAATGATCTTTTTTTGAGATTATTTCACGTTCCCTCAAAAATGTTTTCCAGGATTATACAGATTTATTTTCTTTTTTATATACTAAGTGTTAGGGTGAGAAAGAAAAGTCTCACATGTTACCACAATGAAGTGAAGCAACAAAAAATAAACTGACATATAAATTCTGCTCAGTCATTTTGAGATATTGTGTAAAAAATATTAATGCCACAAACAATAACTGATATACTTGCTTGTTAACATCATGGTAACGTTTTGTAAGTAACTCATATCAATTACTTACTTGACAATTGCATTGTACATTCTCTAAGTTGTTTAATATGTATATTTTACTTCTTAAAAGTTCTTGCTCTGTGTGCAGGGTATTCACCTCCAGATATACTAAAATCCAGACAATTTTCATTAAATATATAAAAATGTTCCTGGACAGATAGGCATATCCCATTTTATTCTTAACTCAATTTTCTCTAATATAAAGATTATATCTACTCAATTATCTGTGATTACAGTACAGGGAATTTATACATTCACACATTCACATGTGCATACAAAAGAAACGGATATCTGTAGGTAATTTCAAATAATACTTTTAACTAATAGTCCTCAACTATATGGCCAATTAGTATCTTTCTTTACAGTTGTAATGAGGCAGCCAAAATCATTTTTTCTACTTTATTTTTCTTATTTTTCCATTTGCAATGGAATTCTTAATGAGTACATATATGGTTAATATGCAAACAAAGGAGACACATAACATTTTTAATTTGTATGGCAGAAGAGTGGTTTCTGAGTAATCAAGAGTTTTCCAAAACAAAATATACAGAATAGACTTCCTTTAGTACTAGATTGTTAAAGACAGTATAGTCTCAGGAACAAGATTATTCAAAAGATTGTCTTCCAGTCACTTTGGCTTAAATTTTAATACTTTAAGTTAGTCCCTTTATAGACTATAATATTTTAAGTTTGTTACCTCATGTTAATTTATCTAATGATGTGTTTAGTGGGAGAAATTTGACACCTGATTAGCCTGAAGGGAAAAAATGAAAATGAAAAAAAATTAAAATATTTAAACTGAAATGTATTACTATTTAAATTCTCTTAATTCGACATTCCAACACGAGTTATACATTGCTTATACATAATTTTTGAGAAATCTGTAAAAGATAAAGAGCAAATGCTATTATTGTATCAAAACAATACAGTTGTTCAGACTGGGTGAGTACAAGGGGATAGAACTAAGAAGCATTGGCAAACGAGGATGCCCCTGAGAAAGAATACCGCCTTGGATTCCTCCTTTCACAAATACGAACTTCTTTGGTATTGATGGTACTAAGGAACGGCATTTACAACTTTTTTTCTAGCTAAGTTTCTGGGAAAGAATCACACAAACTCCCTCACCATCTCATCCCAGTGGACTTTTATTTTGCAGGCCTTTGAATCCTCATTCTTATGTTGGAAGATAGGAAAAATGAAAAATTTATAGAAATGAAAAAAATATAAAAATATTAAAATTGTTTATAAAGGTCATATTAACTATTCTACTTATTCCAAGTGTTTAAAAACTAAAATTACATAGGCCAGGGAAAAAATTGGAGAGTTACATTTATGAAGACTGTGAGGACGCTTCAAAAGTAAAATATCAGTTTATTATTTTATCTAAAGTGAAATGTGCCTATTGAATTACTTTTTTATTTTAACAGTCATCTGTATGATTGTTAAGATACAGAAGAGGACTCTCAACTCTAACCCCAACTACCTCACCTAATACACACCCAACCTAGAGCTCACAACTTAGCAAAGTCTATGGAGACTGCATTAACAAGGACCAATGAAGAGAACATTACAAATAGCTGATATTACAACAAGACCACTGTAACAACATTATCTGATTCAATGGGTTATAAGTGATGTATTTTATTCTTTCTTCTTATGTAAAGTTTTAGTCAAATTATCTCAGTTAGAGGTATAAATTATGCAATTATATTTAGAACTAAAAAAACATATTTCCAGGGTGAACATTCTTAAACATTTATATCTCAATTATTTCTAACACATTCAATTAGTTAATTTGTTACTATTAACGCTGGGTAACAATAAGTCATGCAAACACAATCCTGAGATGTAAGTTGGTGATTATGAATTACGTCACTCTTGCTAAGAGTTTTGCTTTCTGTTGTTTTTAAGACTGTAAGTGTAAAAAAAAAGTACAAATAATTTTGAATCCAAATTACTTGCAGGTAGTGTTTTTTTTTTTTTTTTTGGTTTATGTTAGCAACATAGTCAAATATTAAATTTCTAAGGAAATATCATTCTAAAAATATTAGCAGTATCAAAGTTTCAGATTGATAAGCATTCTTTTGTATTAAACATAGTAAAATAATAAGAATGATTACAGTTTTCATGTACATTTCTGTTCTCAAAAGTGTTTATTTTAGCAATACGACCTCCCAGCTACAGAATGAGGTCTGAAAAATGAGAAGTTGTTGTGGTTGGTAGCTGGAAGCAGGGATGATTGGATTAATTTAATACAGGTGGTTGATGATTGATGGAGATGGAGGTATTTTAGGAGGAAGTTAGTATTTGGGAAAGAGACACTCTACCTGTATAGCCCAGCGAATTGTCATCGTTATCAGAGGTGGGGATCGGCGTCCCGTGGTCGTTCCCCCTCTCTAGATCTTCAGGGTCTGTCGGAAACAACACCAGAGCTGCTGATGGGGTCACAGTAGTAACAGTAGTTGCCATTTCGATCACAGCATGTCCAGACACAAGTAAATCCACATGTGACAGAAAAACACACAAGGACAACACACAGCACACTTCATCCTCGCCCCTCCTGCGGCACACTAAGCCCTGTGAAGGTCTCAGCGTCATGGTTTACAGTTTTTACTTTTTCTCCTTAATTTCCGTAATTCTCTGCTCTGCCTGCACCTTTGCTGCACTTCAAAGCTGGTGAAGGGCTCCGACTGCCCTCTGTGAGGCCGCCAGCACGGACTGAGAGAGCATATGGAGGAGGGAGAGGGCAGGGTGGCTGAATGCTAGCATTGCTAATTTTCTACCTTATTGTTAATCAAAGCTATTGACTGTGATCACTCCCCATCATCGCTTCATCTCCTGGCAATTACAGACTCCAGGGACTGTACCTCATATGAGGCAGGGAGGATGTGGGGAAAAATAGGTCTTGTCAAATAAGAGGGAGGATGATAAAAATGTCACACTTGTTCTGAGAAACATGGAAGAAAGGGGGGCAACATCATGTCTTTTAGAAGGCAACAATCTCTTGTCTTAAAGGACTGATATAAATTTACTGCAATAAATGCATGACTAAAACAACATCTAACTTTGGATATTTTGGTTTGGATATTTTAAAACATTTTAAATTGTTTGAGATTCTTTGTCACAATCATCTGTATAAGTATTTTCATTCATCTATGCCCATTTTTCTTAAATAAAAAATGCATTTTTTTGTTTTTCTTCAGTTGCACATTAATTTTCCTATGTAGAATTTCAGAGTGGAGGCTAAGCACAACACTTCAGTTTCTGTAGCCAGACTCAGAGTAGCCGAGTAGCAGTATATATGTATATAGAAGCTCAATTACGCTACTAAATTTCCCTAGTGCACAATCACTCTACCTGTCATATCTATGTAAGATAACTATGAGCAGTGTTTATAGCTCTGCTACTGATAAGCAGACACGGACACAATGAAAACCAAGAGTGTACCTCCTAAATCGAATAATGTAGAGCCATAGGTCATTCAAGTTCTGATGTTCTGCAGGCTTTAAAAAAAAATCACCTTTAACAATATCTACAGAGGAAGGATTTCTTGGTCTGAGCAGTGAAGAAGCGCAGATGTTTATACGGGGAACAGTGTGTCACTTATGAATGAGCCAGTGAGTACATGCAGGTAATGCCCTCTGGAAACATCACAGAGGTCATTCATTTTGTGTCTCCACTAGCTAGGTTGACACATTTTGTCTTAGACACAGCTATTCAGGCATGATTTAGAAATTTTTAAAAAGGAATAAAAGGGCTAACATGAGTCCACTTGGCTTTTGCATGCAGCCTATTTATTCACCCTAGTCTCCCTGCCTTCCCCCCGCCCTCCCACAAGTGTCACATAATTATAATAACCTGATGTAGCTAAAATGATAAGAAAAGTTCAGATCTGTGCAGACAAAAGAGAAAAGATACTCATTCTTCCTTTATTCATTCTTGCCTCTCTAGTGATGGCTGTCATTTTACCCTTAAAATAGATGTTGCAAGTGATAAAGCAGAAAATGTGTCCACTTTACCTTTTCAGCCTGTGAACTTATTGCATGCACAAGTTGTTGAGGTCAAACTTTTAAGTCACATCAATGAGAAAGACTGGGGAGCAGGCATTTGTGTGGGTTTTGAGGCAGTGTTCAGAATGTTCTGTCATCAATTAACTCATCTTGCTCATGCAGACTAACCAAATATAAGAGATTGTTGTAGGAAGATCATCAGAAATTGCTTGGTCAAATACATGAAACAGCTTTTATGAGAACCACCTTGCTTACCTACAATCTTGTTTTAAATGATAGAATGTGTTTTGAATCACTTTAATGATATGAATTATTTTTTAGTAGCACAATGCAGACTTTTAAGGGAAGTTCTACTTTTAATTTACAATCTGTTACTTAATGTGGAACCACACATTTCTAATCACTCTGTTAAAAATATAATACAGATTCATCCAAATCCACAATATAAATTAAATCAGCATGTCTATAAAATATTGCAAGACTTTCGGGATGAGGTTTGTGTACCTTTGTTATTGAATTCTTCCTGAGAATGGGGATATTATTATGAAAGCAACAGAGATGAGGAAAAACAGTTTACTGTCATTTGAAATGAAATACCTAAATCATATAAAATAGATTTTCACCTGCATGTAACCTATCTTAAGTGGTTTATAAATTTGCTTCTCTGTTCTTACTCATCACCTTTCTGGCCCCCTCTTAGGCTCAGGAAAGAATAGACTTTGCATTAATCAATGAATCTTACCATATCTCAAAAGTCCATTCAATCTGCCTTGTTCTGCCTTTAATTAATGATATACCAGACCAAAAGGAAACAAAAGGTGTTATTTTTAGCTGCTTTACTAAATGTTTTCTTTCTTCTCCTTCCTGTCAAAAGATAACAATAACATGAAATAGCCACTTGACTAACTGCAAGAGAGATGGAGGACTAATTTAAGCCCAGTTCAAAAGACATTGACTTAAATTTTTGGTTAAGTAGTATTGATTATGCGAGCTATGGACTAGAAGAGAGCAAGAGATTATGGTGTGTTTAACACATCTGTAGGAGGTCTTCTTATATTCCAGCTCTGAATTTTGGGCTACCCGGGCCTGAATTGAAGTAGGTTCAGTTGCAATTGGTAAAAGCTGCCATTCCATCTAGAAACACACTGGCAGCAGAGTTGCTGGGTTTTATGTTTCTGTCACCCCCACTATAATCTAAATTCCTGAGGTTCACGTATTCTGCCTGCTTCTCATTTATATACCTATCCACCTTGTATTGAACCAAAGATAACAAATAATTTAATAAAGAGATGGTAACTAAGAATACAAACCTTGCTTAAGTGATAGACGCTCAATCTGAAACAACTGAACAGGATGTAAATTCTATTTTCTGCACCAGTATTCTATTCAGAGAGGGGATAAAAAGCTTGTTCTAAATAAACTCAAATGCTATTATACATCCTATATCCTCAAATCCATACAAACAAATAAGGCATCTTTCAATATAAAAAGGAAGTCTCGAATCATAACATCATAGTCATTCAGGGTTGGAAATGGGTCAGATGGACCCTCATAACAATCTTCGATGAAATATGTACACTCCTGTGAATTTAGTAGCCAATGGGCCTTCACTACTTTTTGGGGAGATCAATCCCAATTTTATAATTAAGTCTTGTTTTTTCTCAAATTTATTTTACAAAATCTGTTTTCTAGATTTTCTATCCATTGACTCCAAATCTGGAGGACTAATGCCTCATCCATGATAGCTTGTTTCCCTTGCCATACCCCTTAAATACTTGTGTTTCACATGGCTCAGATTTCATCTTGTTCTTTTCAACATGCTGTCTATAGATATCTTCATCCAGACTCAAGGCTTTGATTATTTTTCATAACATATGGAACTTCTACATTTCTCAATTGGATGCTCTACCAACAACCAAATTTTATTTCCATTGGTGATTCAATTTCATGTAAATTCCAACAAACTTCACACATTTTCTCAATAAACACTAAACTCACCTGCTTGTCTTCAACCTGCTGCTTTCCTGTAGTCTCTACCTATATTACATATTTTACATAAATATTAAAATATTTTTAGAATTTTACAATTCACTAAAAAGCCTCTGGGGTTAAAACTGAACTCTGACTTATAGGGTTATTGATTATAAATATTTTGCTACATGGCTTCATATATTTTTGTGTAGGGATTGTATGGCATACTTAAACTTACCATATACAAGATTACATGCATGTATATATGTACATATACATGTATGTACACACATACATACATATGTATATATACATACACAATATACATACACACAAACAATATATGAGTGGAGCATCTTAAAACAGTCTTTTGCATATATAATAACAGCAACAAGTATAAAAGGGAATAAACACCCATATCTTTCTTTACAATAGAAATTATGTCTTCAAGGAAACTTTGTCTTTAAATATAACAATTCATTAAATGTTTAGAGTTTTAAATATTAATTATTTTTTATTTGACAAATTTAAGCTAGGTACAACATGATGTTTTGAAATATGTATGTATACATTGTAGAATGGCTTAATATAGCTAATTAACATATGCATTACCCCACATACCTGTCGTTTTTTGTAGTGAGAACACTTAAAATTGAGTGTTTTAGAGATGGTCAAGACTACAACACATTGTTATTAACTATAGTCATCATGTACAATGATCTCTTGAACTCATTCCTCCTAACTGAAATTTTGTATCCTTTAACCAGCATATCCCCAAGCCCCTACATCTATTGAGTGAAAAATGGTTGGAAGGCAGCCTATTTTACAGCGCCAAAATATCACCCCAGAGGTTATTTGCTGACTTGGAAGTAAAAAATACACTTTTATAATGGATAGATCAGACATTCATTACTGTAAGTCAGTAATCAAATTTAGTATCACCAATAGCAAGTAACTAAGAATGAGAAGACCATTCTGTAATACAGTATACAATATCAGCTATGAAGCCTTTCTGAAAACAAATGTTGATTGTTCAATGAAGACTTAAGATTCAGCTTAAAGATTCCAGAAAAAAATAACATCCTTAGTTTTTAGGATACACAGGTGGGAATAATTAGGGCATGAGGTATCATATCTCTAACTCACATTCAAATGGATGAATACAAACTATCTCGAGAGAAAGAGCTACAGCAAACATGGCGAAACATTACCAATCACTCAATCTTTTTCGAAAAACATTTAAAAAATTTAAACGATGGTGGATGAAAATTGAATGATATAAAGCCTTCTCTCTAATGTGCAGCAGACATTAATGCAATGACATTTCTCTTTCTCCAGTGATATTAAAATAGGTAATATTAGATTTGTAGTACAAAGACTCATATTTGCACTAGCATTCAATTCATAGTTCTTTAAACTGTTCATTATCCCATGGTAGCCAGTGTTGTATTGTGGGAATGTAGAGGCCTAAGAGAAAAGCCTGTTGGTTTAAATTCAGAATTTTATTTGTTTATTTTTAATTTTTAAATTGGGTTTCCAATCACAGCTCAAAACATTAGGGTTTTCAACCTTTTCTTTCCTTCTGTCATATTCAGTTATGTATAATAAAAACACAAAACATAAAACCTTCTTCCTTTTGCCCTACTTACTACAAAGTGTCAAGCTAGTTTCTTTATAGATTTGCATGATCATGGTGCAGAGCTTTGGCATTAATTGACATTTTAAAGATGACCATTAATAAAAGATTAGGGAAAAGCAAATGAATATAAACTACTATCAATATGAGAATTGTGTTCTACAAATTGGATCAATTCTCATTGATTCTTTCCTACTAATCAAGAGGAATGCAGGAAAGGGGTACTTTAAATGGAGTACTGAGAACATTTAATTAGAAACCTCGGCAATGAATTATAAAATCAGATACAAAAAAACCCTATATTTGTGAAGCTTTAAATTGACATCAAAATTCTACAAGATCAAATTAAAGTTAAATTCAAACTTCTGTTTAATCATGCATGGCTGAAATAATTGTTGAATGTATTTTATTATCTGTCCTATACTTTTGAACTGGGACTATGGGAAGGAATATAAGTTATGTTACAGAGATTGAGAGGAAAAAAATCAGTAGGTGATTTTGGGTGGTACCTACTTAAAAATATTTAGTGAGTGATGCAAATAAAGAATTATATTTGTAATCGCTGAAGAAATCTATGTACTATAGAACATTAAATAGAATATGTATGAAGTTAAAAATGTACCACTAAATATTGAATCAACTATTTTTTAAAGCAGCAATATGAGAACAGAAAACAATGTGTTAGTTGTTTCCTTATGTTTCTTTCAAAGATGGGAGAACCATGATTACAATGATCCAAGTGGACAATACTTGTTAGAAACTGTGTTTTGATAAAATAAACAAACACGTTAACCGTGATGTAAAATCTGTTTTCAAATAAAATGTTTAGGGACTGGATGGTTATTTCAAAATTTGAAAGCTTCATCTTCCAATGGTTTTTAGAAGAGAAAAAAAATCAGAGTAGTTTATTATTTGGATAAGCTGAAATACACTTAATGGAGAGTAGGCAATTTTAACCTGTGGCCTGAGATGCCAGGACTGCAGTAAATGAAAGAACAGATTTCATGCAATGATCTCAAAATATATGTTACTGCTTTTTTCTCATTTTCCGGTTTATGTGATTAGATAACTGAATGAATCCAATGTGAAGAAAAGGAAGTAAAACTTGCACTGATTATAATCACAAATAATGTTTATATAATGCTTTAGTTTAACACATCATTTTATATGCATATATGTGTTCTCATGTACTGCTTAAAGTTCTATCATCATGCTAGCCACCATCATCATCATTATGATCCTCATCAATGTTTCCATCTCTGAGATACTGAAATATGTGACATACTTCTGTCATGCAACTACTAAATAGTGGATCTGAAATTTAATTCCAAATTATTTCTGACTCCAAAGCACTCCACTTTTCACTACACATCATGTCCTCCTTTTACTCATCAATCTCACTCTGGGAACTAGATGGAATTTCAATGGCATACAAACAATGGGACACCAGGTTAGTGATTCTTTTCTAGTCATTGAACAATAAGATTGGATAATTTCACAAATCTATTTCTGAGCTCCATTAAGCATATCATCAGGGCTTCTTCACGTGTCCTATTACAGACAGAACAAAATAAAGTATTTAATAAGGGAGTCAGTTGTGTTGAAGCAAGAAATACACAAAAAATATTATTAGAATAGGGGTTCAAAAGCATAAGGCTTTGCCCACAGTGTTTTTAAATATATCGATTTGGGGATCAAAGTACTGACTGAAATCAAGATAAGATTTTTTTTGACAATTATTTCTAAAAATTATTCTTCAACAACAAAGATGTATCTTTTGGAATAAGTTTAAGAGTAATTAAGATAGGGTCATGTCTCACTCATATTCCTATGCCTCGCCCTAACACAGTGCTTAAGAACAGAGTTGACAATCAATACAGTTTTTGTTGGCTGATTAGATGAAACACTGGGCCATAGTTTTGCTGGAGTCAAGAGTTTAAGATGGAAGTAACTTTTCTTGATGAATGAACATGCATTACTTCCTTATGTGGGATGTTGTCATGTACTTATATATCTAAAATATTATAATCACTATAAATCTAATTCAGAACCTTAGTATGGTCAATTGCTATTTCTAACAGAATAACATATTACTTCCTCTCTCTCCCCTGTAAATGTAATGTATACACTTAGAAATAGAATTTTATTAACTAAATTCAAGTGACGGTCTTACTGGTAAGAGTTTTTCTTCTTGCATGTTAAAAGAGGAATGATTAACAAACTGCATAACAAATTTAATAAATTGTGATAATACTCAAAACTGAAAAAATATAGTATGAATAAACAAGGAAGATATTTAAATATTGCCAGGCAGGTGAATTATATTTAGGTTTTACAAATTCCCTGTGATTTGAGGAACATCTGATATAGAGATGACAAAGATATATTCTGATGTGAATGGAGGACATTTTTCTGAGAGGGTGCTATTGAAATTAAAGTGATCTGATAACAAGTTGGAATTAATATTTCATTTGTCAATGTTACATTCTATTTTTGAATCTCCAAAAGTGCTACAATTCTGAAAACAATAGTAGTATAACTATACAAAAATTGTCAAGTACAATTTGGTTTAAGCTAATTTGGGGTACATGTAGCTACACCAGACTGATGAAATCTGACTAAATAAAAGACATCTAATATATATTTAAGCAAGAACATCAACAGCAAAGTTATATCTATATCTATCTATATACAAATAGATATAGATATATATATAAGCATTGTTTTATAACAATATATAGTTTCATATATATATATATATATATATATATAACAATTCTATTAACATAAAATACACTATTGCAATATTAGAAAGGTAAATGCATTAATGGACAAGCCTATTTAGAAGAATATCAATGCCACAGAAGAAGCTTTTAATTCATTTCAATTCAACTTAATTTGACTAAACAAGATAGAGTGCCTTCTGTATAAAAATCATTCTATTGATGGAGAAATGCTCATACTTTTAAAATCATTTGTTCCAGATCTCTCCTAGTGGAAACACTGACAAAGTAGAGCTCTTAAAGTAATTGGGGAAATTATGCTTGAGTTGACACAACATGTTTTTTTTCTTGATGTCTGAGTGTTTGGTCAAAGAAAATCAGGGAGGTTATCCTAGAAATAATGTGATGACTACCCCTTTATATAATTAAAAACTGAGCCAATTGTCCAGTTGAGGTCTGCATTTATTCAAAATCCTCAAATCAAATCCTCAATAACATCTGATGTGACAGATACCTTGCTGGGTTGGAATTTAATCTGCAGAGATTTGCTGCCTTGAACTTTATCTGTGAGAGTTAATTTCCGGTCTATTTTACTAGTACTTCTGGCTCTCCCCTTCTGTTGACTTTTTTTGTTATTCTCTCCACCCACTTTGCCCTGGTATTCAAAGGCGTTTCTTTTATTGTGCTTAGCATCTGCTACTGTTCCACTCCCTTCCAGTCAAAGCATACGGTAACTTCAACACAGGCTAATTAAATGGTGCTTGAAGTTAGTTAACAGGTGGTGTCCCAGCTGCCCTTATAGTATGAACAAATACATCTTACATTTTCAGGCTCAGAAATGGCACAAAAGTAACACCTAAATTAATGGAGTACTCTTTTTATAGCATTAAAATGATGAATGGGGAATCAGGAAGATATAGGATCCCTTTCGTAGAGGTAAAACCTGGATTTGAGATATGGTGATCACATCTGAGATCTGAAGTAAAAACAGAGCTCTTATTATCCTTTATCTAGTCCTCTTTTATCATTGTAGTATACATAAATGTATTGCCTTTTTTCTTCAGTATGTTAATAATCCATGTTCATAATCACTGCTACTAGTTACTAGGTAGAATGATATTCAAATAAGATTCACGTTTTGTTAAATTCAGTCAAAATATCAAATTATTTACTTGACATTTTGAAATCTCTGTAGCTAAATATGTTATTATTTATTTAGATAATCAATATTGTGTGATGTTTAGGAGCCATTAGCTAACCCTATGACTTTGGGCAATTTTATTTATTTATATATTATTTATTGATTGGCCTCAGTTTCTTCACCTATAAAATATAAAATAATAGTACATATTTCACAGGAGTGTTGTGAGCATTAAATAAGCAATGATTTATAAAATCTTGTGATAATCCTGTACACCTAGTAAGAAGTTAATAAAAGCTATTATTATAATTAATTCAAATTACAAACCAATTTAAATGGATCGTTTAGTATCTTTTAACAAGCAAAATCCTACATATTTTCCTCCTGCAATGAGAAAAGACACACTCTGTCTCTATTTAATGTGCCAATTGGGAGCTTATATCAGAGAGAAAAAGTGAATAACGTATCAGTTAAAATTCAAGAGAAAAGTTAATTTTGAAATTGTCATTTTTTTCTAACTGTGTGTCTTCACATCTTCATTACTGCATTTCCTTAGCACTCATTTACATGAAATGCCCAACTGAATCATTCAGGAAATATTTCCACATAGACAGCATGTCATCCTTATGTCAAACTACTTGAAGTACAGAACTTAGTTTGCCTAATTGCCGGGTTGCTTTGTGCTGATAAAGATGAATTCACTGAATTTTACTTTGAAGAAAAAAAGAAAACACACTTGATATTGAAATTACCCTGCAGATTTCTTCACTGTTAGGATGAAACTTTTTTTTTTTTTTTGCTTGCCCAGTGGTATTTCAACATCAGCTCAACTTGTTTTACTGCCTCCTGTAGAGAGACAGAAACTATGCTTGGTTCACTGGATGGTGATGGGGGACATCTGAAGCATCCAGATCATGTGACAACTGCCGACTTCTCCCCACCTGCCCTCCCTCATGTGTCCTGTGTTTTGTGGCTGCCATCCATCTGTGACCATTAAGGGCACCTCTAAGGCTGCATTCATTCAACTGCTAAAGGGACCAATTTCCTCCATAGTCTCTTCATTGTCTGCTTTTTCTAACCACAGTCACGATTTTGCACTCTTCATTCTAATTGTGCTTTTGATTATTGGGGTCATTTTATTCCTTCAGGTTTCCTAAAGGTCACAGGGATTAGCTGTGTCCAATCGAGGACCAGAGAGAGCAGTCGAGGCTTACCCCCCATTCATCCATTTCCATTGATTTCCTCTCAGTGTGAGAGTGGCAATGGTGGTTGCTGTTTTTTTTTTTTTTTTCTCTAACTCTCATTTGATTGCACCTTGCACCCTCCCCCACTTCTCCATAGAGGGAGGCTGTTTGTAGCAATGGTTATGGCACAAAGGGTTTCACTGCAGCAAATTCACACAGGTAGAGCACTGGTGATCAAATGAGCTTGCACTTGATTCTTCTTCCCTTTATTATTTCAGTTTACTTGAGTCACAGCCATTAAACATTTCTATTTTATAATCTAAAGCTGAATTTTAAGATGACATTCCCTTTTCTTGTTAATTCAGTCTAGTTAATTACACACATATATGATGACCTATTATTATAGTCATACATACTACATATAACATGCTTTTATTTTTGTTTTTCTGTCTATTATTTCTTTTTACTCTGCTGATTCTCAGACTGTTATTTGTGTTTTTGTTTCATGGGGGTATCTGCCAGCCTTTACTCTTGCAAGGACTTTTATAATGAGATGATATGTTTCACTTACAAATATTTTTCCAAAGGAGACATTCTTATTGCAAATTAATGTAAATTTGTGAAACTTAAGAAAATAAAATAGCTATTTTTAAGAAATGTATTTATTTATGTGCATGCAGGAGTGAGGTTAAGAACAATAAACACACAAAATAACCCCAAATACCTTAAAAGATATTAGGATATTTATGTATTTATTCATATTCAAGTGATAGTGGGGATAGTTTATTATGTAAAAGTATAAACTGGGCACCAATGCTTCTGGCTGAAGTCCATTCATGACTGGTGGTCAACAGTATAAAACACAGTACGATGCAGTCCTCGGTAAATTTTCCTTCTTCTGTGAGTTAAGTGAGAAGTAACTTTGTAGTTGGTAAGATTATCAGAAGGAAGATTTGATGTATTTATTACATAATATGGCCTCCTAAGCAGAAATGTGTTTCAAAAACTATATTGCACATTGAAATTAGAAGATATTGCACCAACTAATTTCTTCCTTCTGCAGTCTGATTTACAATTCATAATATATTTAATTGTATGATATCTAGTATATGCTCTTCTGTAGATTCAGTAGCCCCTGCATATGTTTAGAGTGGACACAGCCTAGGTGAGTAGCAAATATAAGACTTTTTATTCTAATAATGCAGCTCTTATGTGAATACGTTGATAATCACATGTGTGGGAAACGAATGAAAAGTTTCCTATAGTAACTAGTACTCTTTCCATTGGCCTTTTGTTACCACTTTTTAACAGAGGTTAGAAGTTTTAAAGCATTCCCTTTTTCCTGCAAAATGGGAAAGAAAACTGAAATTTATAGATACGGAATAAAAATCTGCTGAGTTCTATATATTGCCAGAATTATGATAACCATGTATGAATATTTTAAGGAAATATTATAGAAGCCATAAATAAATACTTTTAACTTTTGTTGATGGAGAATATTAACAAAAGCAAATCTCTGTAATCTGTAATCTGCAACATTTGGCATTTGAAAATGCCTTACATCTTCAATGTAAACCTTAAAACTGTAACGGGGGAGCCAGAAATGGCCATAAGATTGACGGTATTTTTAACAAATCAATGGTCAGACTTGCATTAATAGTAATTGGTATAAATAAATCAAACACCTAAGAATGTGTTCCTCTTTGCTTAGGTTGTCAGGGATAAGACTAAACTATTTGTTGATTTAATGTTAAACCTTTATTTTTGGAATGGCTATTTGAATTCTTCAGTATGATTCTAAAAATAACCCAACAGACTAACATCTGGTAACCAAGTTTGCCAAAAAAAATACAAATCTTCCATTGCTAATAAAAATGCTTGTTTAGCTATTATTCCATAGCTT
The DNA here is from genome assembly GCF_001604975.1 of Cebus imitator. NCBI lineage: Eukaryota > Metazoa > Chordata > Mammalia > Primates > Cebidae > Cebus > Cebus imitator. The sequence goes on from NW_016107322.1 coordinate 10,797,907, forward strand.
CTAGGTAAAAAATTCTCTCTCTACATAATTCTGGCAAAAACAAAGAGGTATAAAACATGATGGTGAATGAGATAACACAGGAAATCAAAAATGTGCCAAAATAGTTACTCAATGCAGACAGCTGACTCGTCATTATAAACAATGATAACAGCACATTTTATTTCAAAAGAGTATAAAGATATTGTTATCAAACTCTGCATCAATCATGTATATTTAATGTACTATGCCATTAAGTGTTCTTCTATATATTCTACTTGCAAATATACCGTATGCAGAAGCTATTAAATCACAATGAAATTTATCCTGATTCCTTCTGTAAAAACTTTTCAAATTTTGAGATAATAGCAGGTTCATATGCATAATACAGGAAGATCTATTATATATTTTACCTCGTTTCCTCCAGTGCTAGCATCTTGCAAAACTATAGTACAGTATCACAAATGGGATATTAACATTGGTACTAGCAAGATAAAGGGCCTTTCCACCATTTAATGGGTGATTCATGCTGCCCTTTGTGGACCCGCACACTTTCCTCCCACTCAAACGCTTCTTATTCTCTGACAACTACTAATCTATTCTCCATATCCATATTTTTTAGAATGTTCTATAAATGAAATCATACAATATGTAACTTTTTTGAGAATGACATTTTTGCCCCCACTCAGCTTAATTCTCTGAAGTTTTTCCCAGGTTTTTGTGTGTTTCGAGTTCACTCCTTTTCATTGCTATAGCAATGTAGAGTTCCATGGTATAGATGTACTAGAGTTTGGTTAGCCATTGATCTGTTGAGGAAATTTGGGTTGTTTCCAGTTTTGTCTTATTATGAATAAAGCTGCTATAAATATATATGATGTTAGTGTTAAATATACATTTTTATTTCTCTGGAATAAATGTCAATGACATTTGGTAATTGATATTTGGTTTTTAAAAGAACTGCCAAAATGGTTTTCCAGAGCATCTAACAGTCAGCCAATCAGATTTTAAAAGGCATACATATATTCACTTGAAAGAAATGTTACTGTGGCATTAGGATTAGGTTAAACTTAAAACTCTGAGGGATCTTTCCTTTTCTTCCTCTTTTTCCCTTGCTCCCTTTCTCCCCTACTGTCCACACCCTTCCACTTTTCTCCCCTCTTCTCCTCTCCTTTCCTTCTTCTAAATATTTCTTTTCTTCCTTCCTTTTTTTAAATCTTTCTTTTCTTTATTCATACGTGCATAGGACATTTTGATTGACAGACTAGACTATGTGAACCTCTCTGAGATCAAGAAGAATAAGGAATACTAAAGCTTTGTAGGTCCTTTAGAAATACTGAAATCAGTTTTATAGGCTTTTTAATATTTAATAATGCGATCTGATTCTCCTTATAGTAAAAGGAAAAATATATAGTTGATTTTACAAACAAAGAAATGCAAAGTAGCCTTTAGAGTCCCCTTTTCTATTAATGTTAGCAAACTAAAAGCCAAAAATAAAAATCATTTAAGTATACAAGATCCACCAGATGGTAATCTGTTATGTTGCCACTGCGAATAACAATCTATCTTCTTAGAGAAAAAAAATGATATTTTGTACGTTATTATGCAGTGCAGAATAAAGTGCATTTGGAACTACATAATGGAAGCAAAAGATGTATGTTCTACCTGTATGTTCTACTTTAGTGAACAACTGTAAAGAGAAAGACCTGGACAGAACTGCCTACATACAATTGTTCTACAAAAAAGATTATTGTTTTTGTACATCCTATTTTTATACACCTTAAAATCTTTTATATCATTTTACTACAAATGATCAGATTGATTTGGTTTGTCATCATGAAGCTATAACTACTAGTTGTTGATATTCTCTAAAAAGTAAATTGATAAAAGATATAGGTAAATTTACATTAACAAGGAGAATAACAAAAAATTGGGTAATTATAAACTCAAATATCAGCAATAGATAGTCTTCAAAAATAGATAAACATCATTTATAATCTCAAATTTTTAGATGTATAGGATCTGGAATCAATGAGAGATGAAAGAAAATTTCTGATGCCAGAAATACACACACACACACACACACACACACACACACACACACACTCATCCTATTTTAAAAACTTTATTATTTAATTTTTAAATATGAAAACTATAAAGAACATAGAATTACTTATCCTACTAAAGGTGGTCATTTGACATGAATGAATATATTTACCATACTTGAAAATCTTGTCATAAGACTTTGTAACAAACATTATGTAAGCTAAAAAATGGATTATGAAGCTACCACTATAAAAGATGATATAAGCAAAAAAGAAATGTTGCCCAACTGACCTGATCAATTTCTGTGAAAGAGATTGAAAGACTATTGATGGGGGTCAGAGAGTGGATTGTCCTGAATTTAAACCACAACCTTTTATTCAATAAACTCTGACAGCTTGGGAGATAAAGTTCAGGTCACCCTGGTGTTATTTCCTTCACAGCTTGATAAAATAAAAAAAAAGCACAGTAAAATAACATAAAATTAAATAAAGTAAAATGATCACCTTTACAGTGTTCTTTGATTGAAATAGATGGTGGCTGAGATAAAGATATGTGGATAATTCTGCTGTAGATGATGTGATTAGAGATTACTTAATTGGTAGAAATAATGGTGTACTGTGCTCAACCTCTTAAACCTTTGAGAATACTTCAAGAGGGTAAGTTCATATGAAAGATGAAAAAGCAGAAAAAAAAAGCCTACTTAAATTGCCTGAGAATTTTTCATAGGCTATTTCTATTTATAAAATAACAAACATTTATTTCAAATACCAATAAAAGTGTCTGCTTTAAAAGCAATCCTAAATATACAAAGGCAATTATGTCACAGAGCTTGGAGTTGACCCTACCCCCACTTCTGAGGTACACCTGTCATCAGTCACCATTCAAAGGGGGCCTGTGAATGGATGTTTAGGGCAACAGGGTAGGTCCTCAGGGAATAAAGATGTAGAAGAATATACCACTGAAAACTTTTAGGAAAAGAAATGGTCCGTAAAAATAGAGCCCATCAATTCTATCAGCTATATTGATTTTTTTGTCATTTTTGTTAACATAACTGCAGAAAAATATGTTTATTATACTTTTGTAGAGCTAAATATAGTGCGACAGATATAGGATCATATAATATATATATCGCTGATATATATGTATATACATGTATACATATCTGTCTGTGTATGTATATGTGCATATATTTATACATATATATACATATATCCTGGACTTGTGTGAAGTATACAGATATCCATGCTAAATAAGATTTTAAGATTGATTTTTCATTGTTATCATTTTTGCATTGTTATTTGGGGCTGTAAAGAATTAAAGGTATGCTACTTATAGAACTAATATCCATATTAAAAACATAGAAAGAAATGAAGAGTACTGAAAGAAAAAAGAATATAGGAAAAAATTGGATGAAAATGCTCAGTATCTAGTATCTAGAAAAGTTAACATAGATCTTATTGGACTCTGATTATTTAAGAGAAGAAAAAGCAATGAAGTGGCCAATTTTCTTGAATGTAGGGAAAATTCAGATTGTTTAAGTTGAAGGAAATGGTAAAGATATCATTCCAACAGTTCCTTTAGTTATATATTGACAGAGAGTAATGGATATTTCTTAAAGGTAGGAAGAAGTATTGAAATTGATTTTAGAACGAAATGCAAATAAGTATTAACATATCCATGGAAAACAGTATAAAAGCATCTCTGATCAAAACTAGATAGTTGCATAGTATAAATGCCCTGAATTTTCTTTTCAAATAGCAAATAAATATAGTAATGGAATTTTTTGATTTAAATTCTAATTTTATAACACCTGACCAGCAATTTAAAATGAATAGAGTCGACAAAACTGGTTCAAGTGTGGTTTAAAGGCTGATTTTACTATATCTTGAATTTCCAGTTGTGCCTGACTGAGAGATACTTTGCCAATCACAAAATTCAGAAAGTGCTTTCTGTTTGGCAAAAACCAAGAGGTGAGACCTACAAAACTGGCCACTTTTTCATTAAAAAGAAACATAAAAACACTGAGCAGGTGAGTTTTCTTTTTAGTAAATGAATCATTTCAAGAGATCAAAGAGGCCAAAAATGAGATACCCAATATTTAGGTGATGTTCCCGAGGCAACGATATTCCTTACACAGCTGTTGTCCCTGGCTGAAATTAGTTGCTTAGACTTTGAGTTAAATAATCCTGTCCTTCAAATGACTTTAGGAAATTGGGTGTTAGGGAGACCAGCCAGCACCATTCTATTAAGTGGTCCTTGAACAGAAAAGTACTTTCCTTTGAATAGGCGAACAAGTTTGATCACATTTAAGCTAATCTATCATTTATTTTACTCAGTGGGTGAGACAGTTAATGACTATTGATTTCTTTTGGTGCTTAGTTTTATATACAGCATTTAACCAACATGAAACTGAATATGGAATTTGTTTTCCATTTGTTATTGATACACTTAAATTTTTTTTATTTATGCTAGTATGTATTGATTTCAATAGGGAATTTCAAAACAGCTTTAGATAAAACTAGATTTTAATTCTCAGATTTTGTTGTTGTTGTTGTTGTTAAAGTTAGATATTTTTCCATGCCATGCTTATAGTTAGCTTCAGAGCTCCTGTTACTTTTACTAGGAAGGAAAAAGAACATTGAAACTTTGCCAGCCATGTTGGTCACAGACGTTTCAGAAATAGTTTTTTTTTCTTTTCTCCTTCTCTTTTCTTATCCGCCTCTGTCATATCCCCACTGTTCATTTATGTAGGCTGCAATAATTATTCTTTTATTTTCCCTCTTCTTTGAGAGTCATGTGGGCCATTTCTAGAAGGCTATCTGTCTTTACAAAAAGACAAAGAAAGAAATAAAAGCACAATAGGAACACAAAGTCTGCAAATGTGTACAAACAGCATCACAACGGTAAAGGAGATTCACAGTAAGAATGAGAAGAAAGACTGAAAGACTGCATACAGCATGAATATTTAAAAAATAACCATTTAAAAATTAAAGGAGCTGGGAGAGGTGGTGTGCGTCTCAGATACTCAGGAGGCTGACGGGTCTCCTGAGCTTGGAGTTCGAGGCCAGCCTGGGACAGATCTCTTAAAAAAATTTAAATGGAAGAAATGCTTGCAATAAGATATAAGCCTGGAAACAGGAGGCAGATCAAAAAATAGCGTAACATGAAAAGAACAAAGCAAAACCAAATGATTTAGGCATCATATGAGAAATACACAAAGCTGATTTCTGAGTTGAGTTCAATAGTCTATTTTGAGTGGGAACATTTATGTAAGGACTAAAGGATTAGACCTGTACATGATCATAAAGTAAGTTGTTAAATTCTGAAGCTGTCTGAAGTCATCATTAAATTTAAAAGGCTTAAGAATTCAAACAATACCTAAAAAATCAATTCTTAACTTTCATACTTATTCCTAATAAGTATTCACTGAAATGCTGAATTCCTAATATGTTATTTAATAAGAATGGTTTATTAGATTAGCTGTATTTTGTTGATATGATCAATAATTTAAATTTAGACATAGATGAACATAACTTTAGGATGCAGATACTCAGAATAGCAAAATCTAAAATGTGTTCAGGAGTCTCACATACTGGCCCCAAGTGGGCCATTGTTTCCCCGCAATTGGGACTTAACACTTGTTGGAACACAACAAATGTTCCCAATAATCTGTTCCCAGTTCCATATTTGTGCTGATACATTGATAGCCTAAATTTTGAGAGCATTTACATGAAAATCAGTAAACATTATAAATCAGGGCCTTTGCCCCAGAGAACCAGTTGTTAACTACTTACCAGCATACTTCTGCCTTCGGATAAATATATCATACTTTTAGTGTTGTCATTTTGTGGTTTTAATTGAGCATTTTATATGATTTTATTTTCTGTCCTTCCTTAATATCAGTTTGACTTTTTTTGTTTTTTAAAACTTTTTTTTATTGATTGTGCTAGAGTTTGCAACATACATTTGCAACGAATCCAAGTTAACTTTCAAATAACACTGTACCATTTATAGTATTACAAGTACAGTAGTGCAAGTATAATCATAAAATATGACCTATTCCTTCTTCCCATCACTCTAACATTATTGTCATTCATTTTATTTACATATAAAAACATATAGACATATATATGTAGATCGACTATAGATTAATTTCGCTTATATGTAAACATAAATAAATTTTTGCTATTATTATTTTGAACAAACTGCTATATGTTTATCAATTAAGAATTAAGAAAAATAGGCCGGGCGCGGTGGCTCAAGCCTGTAATCCCAGCACTTTGGGAGGCCGAGGCGGGTGGATCACGAGGTCAAGAGATCGAGACCATCCTGGTCAACATGGTGAAACCCCGTCT
>NW_016107322.1:10804445-10846939 GCF_001604975.1 Cebus imitator
AAAAAAAAAAAAAAAAAGAATTAAGAAAAATTAATTTTTTAATTTACTGTCACTTATTTATTCTCTGAGGTGCATACTTTTGTACCTATTGATTTAAATTGAAAATTAAATGTTGTGTATATTTATGATGTACAACATGATGTTTTAACTATGCATATATTGTGAAATGGCTAAATCAGGCTAATTTACATATACATTATCTTAGATATTTACTTGTGGTTAGAACACATGGTATTATGCTTTCTTTATCTAGATCTGAGTTTCTGACCAGTATCATTTTCCTTCTCCCTACATAAATTCTTTTAACGATTTTTTGCAAGACAGGTCTTCTGACAACAAATTTTCTCAATTCCTGTTTGTCTAGAAATGTCTTTATTTCTCCTTCACTTCAGGAGTATAATTTTGCAGAGTACAGAATTCTAACTCGGTAGGTAAGATGTTGTTTTCTCTCCCTTCCTTTGAGGTTTTTCCTTTGGTTTTCTAAATTTTGAACATATCATTTCTATTTATCCTGCTTGGTGTTCTTTTTGGCATTTATCCTGCTTGGTGTTCTCTGAACTTCCTACATCTGTGGTTTGATGACTGACATTAACTGGTGGGAGATTCTCAGTCATTAATGCTTCAAATATTGCTTCTGTTCCTTTCTCTCCTTCTCCAGGTATTCCCATTTCACATATGTTACACTTTTCATAGTTGTCCCATAGTTCTTATATATTATTTTCTATTTTTTCACTTTTTTTTTTCTTGGCTTTCAGTTTTGAAAAATTCTGTTGTCATATCCACAAGACAAGAAATTATTTTCTTATTCATGTTCATCTACTGATGAGTCCATCAAAAGCATTCTTCATTTATGTTACAATGTTTTTGACTTCTAACATTTCTTTTTGTTACTTTCTTAGAATTTCTATCTCTCTGTTTATATTATCTATCTACTTTTTTATGCTGTGTGGCTTTTCTATTACAGTCTATAGCATATTAATCATAGTTGTTTTATATTCCTGGTCTAATAATTCCACATCTTAGCCATATCTGATTCTAGTTCTGATGCTTGTTCAGTCTCTTTGAACTGTGATTTTTTGTCTTTCAGTATGTTTTTTGTTGAAACTGGATATGATGTATTAGGTGAAAGGGCCTCAGGTAAATCGGCCTCAGTGGTTTGGTGGTAAGGTGTGTGGGGAGAGGAGGCAGTCTATACTCCTGTAATTAGGTCTCAGGGTTTTGGTGAGTCTGTGCCCCTGGGCTGTGAACTTCACCGGTGCTTCTCAATCTTTTCAAATTTTTTCGACCCTTAAGTGGGCTAGATTTGGGTATGACTTTTGCCCAAGTTCAGTTAAGCTCTGATAAAACCCCCATAGGTTAGGTCCTGATAAAAAGAGTTACTCCTGATGGCAGGCCTTGTTAAGAGGAACATAATGCTCTGGCATATTTCAAAATGGTTCCTTTTCTCTTCCCACTGTCAGAAGCATGAGGGGAATTTTCAGTAGTGAGGACCTGGTAGAGCTCCTGGAGGTAAAAGTCATAGGAGGTGAATGCCCCTTATCACAGGGTCCTCCTGGAGTGTTTATATCTCAGACATGCACACTGAGCCTCCAGTAATTTGTCAATTACAGTTCAGATTTTCCCATCCAGACACTGGTTCCCCACTGAGGTTTTTGCTCCAGTTAGTTGTTCCTGTTGGTATCTGCCTGTGTATGTCTCTAATTTTGGGGGTGGTGGTTTGCCCTGTGACCTAACTTCTGTGACAGATCTAAGAAGAGCTGTTGATTTTTCCTTTTTTTTTTTTTCCCAGCTTTTTACTTGTTATTAGGATGTAGTGGCAACTTCTAAGTTCCTTACATGCCAGACTAGAAATCACAAGTCCAGCATTTTATTTTTCAGTGTGGCACACAGTTAATATAAAGTAACATTTTTTTAAATGTGTGTTTTGAATTTTGCAGGCAAGCTTATTATGTTGCACTGTGTTTCATCTACATGCAACAAATGTCAATGGACGTATTTAAAAGATATTATGCCAAGTAGGAAACACATATATTCTGAGATTTAATATTACATAAATAATGATTGCAAGTTGTAAAATTAAATATTTATCTTTACTAAAAAAAAGATATTTTTAGGGCATTTAGACAATTCAACATACAGGACCCCAAATTCATGTTTAAACATTAAAACATTTTAAGACCTTTAAATAAAATTAAAAGTAAATTGTAAATATTTGCATTATGTTTCAGAAACAGCTACAGGTTTACAAATAAATATTAACTATATACATTTTGATGCATAAATAGTGTCTCGGGCTTACATGTCCATAAAAGGATATCGTGCCTTCCTTGCCTGCCACCAATACACAAACATAGTAAATCTTACTAAAGGACAGAATCTTTTGCCTTATCTTGCAAACCAAAAGTTTAGGAGTCATCCTTAATTCCTTGCTCCAACCCCTCTAATATGGTTTGGCTCTGTCTCCACCCAAATCTCACCTTGAATTGTAATAATCCCCATGTGTCATGGGCAGGACCAGGTGGAGATAATTGAATAATGGGGGGGGGTTCTCCATACTGTTTGTGTGGTAATGAATAAGTCTCATGAGATCTGATGGTTTTATAAATGGGAGTTACCCTGCACAAGCTCTCTCTTGACTGCTGCCCTGTAAGAAGTGACTTTGCTCCTCCTTGCCTTCCATCATATTGTGAGGCCTCTCCAGCCATGTGGAACTGGGAGTCAATTAACTCTCTTTCTTTTATAAATTACCCAGTCTTGGGTATGTCTGTATTAGCAGCATTAGAATGGACTAATACATACATGCCAAATCTCACTAGAGAATACTATTCTCTACCCTACCTTGCAAGCCGAAAATTTAGGAGTCATCTCTGATTCCCTGTCCCAACCCCTCCTTTCCACATTTCACACATTCATTCAATCACCAAGTATTCTTGGCTCAGTCAACAAAATATACCACTACTTCTCTGCCTGCCACCATCTATCACTCCTAAATCACCGCTCATCTCTCACTTGGACCATGCTAATAGCCTCCTAACCAGCCTCTGCCTCTGCGCTCCTCTTTCTCTAAACTGTATTCTCCAGAGAATTACCGGAATTATTTCTATTTTAGTTTAAAATAGAAATCAGACTTAGTTCTCTGACTATAACTTTAAATGACTTTCCATCATGTTGAGAATAAAACGAAAATTCCTTCTCCTTTCCTGCAACATCCTTCACACTTTGCCTTACACTACAATTTGGGCCAGTTTCCTTTTTGATCACTACACTGAAATGTTGGTCTTTCTCTTCAAATTATAGCCCAAGCTCATCTTTGTCTCTGCAAACAGCATTATCTTTTGTCTGAAACCCACCACTCCTGTCTCTGATGAACTGGCTCCTGGTCATCTTTAGGTCTCAACAAAAATGTCACGATACCACAAAATTCCTCCCTAACATTGTTATCTGATTCCATCTAATGTTGGACAGCCTTGGTCCCTGAGTAATATTACTGACATTTTCTTTTTTAATCTAGCACATTTCAAAATCTGAACTCACGTATATTTACATGAATACATAACACATGTTATCTCCTTTCACTGGAATATAAGCTTCATAAGAACAAGGCTTACAGACCTCATCATTAAAAAAAATCCTATTATCTAGAGCAGTGTTAAGTGTATTATTCAATAGATGTTCAATAAATGTGTTTAATGATATAGAAATGTGTTACATGTGCAACAAATAAAGAAGTAGCGCAAATACACCTTAAAACAGAAATAGTATAGATGTTTATGTTTAAGGTGATCTTTTCAAATAATAGTAATTCTTCTATTATCCAGAAGACAATAGTTCTCATAAGCTTCATTTCCTCCATATCAGGGAAAGGGAGTGAGTAAGAAAAATGCAGAGATAGAAAAAAAAAAGAGAAGAAAAGAATGTGGAGGTAGAGTGTGGGGACAGAGAAAAGAACTCAGGTGGTACAAGAATATGTGCACTGACCCTTCACTGCATTTCTCCTTTAAGACAAAGAAAGCATGCTCTCTTTTTTAATTGAACTGTTGAAAGAAGGAAAATAACATTGCTTTAAGTATCTGCCAAATGCTAGGAAAATCATGTTGATTATAAGCATAGTATGTAATAATCGTTCATTCACTCATGTAAGGAATATTTATTGTACTTCTACTACAGGATCAAATCACAGAAACAAATAAGATGATCTTTAGCCTGATGAAGCTGACAGTTAAATGGGAGGAATCTGATAAGAAACAGAAGTAATAGAAAAATGGAATAATTGTAAACTGTGCCAGAAACAAACAAGACACACAATCATACAAGGGATTCATTTGGAGGTGTAGTATCAAGAAATAAAGGCTTTTCCAAGACAGTCATATTTAAGCTGAAATCTCAGGAATGAAAAAACAGCTATCTGAATATTTCAGCAGAAGACAAGGCATGTTCAAAGGTTCTGAGTTGGAAAAGACTTTGGTGTTTTCAAAGACGTTAAAGCAAAAACAATAGCCCATTTTGAAAAGTGAATGAGGTCCAAGTCTGGCAAAGGCCAAATGATGTAGAACCTCATAGGTACTGGACGAAATTTTAAAGTATTTTAAATTTCAACACGCAAGCTAGTATTTTAAAAACATAAGTTGGATTGTGTCCCACTGAATGTGGACATAAAATGTTTTTAAAATACTAGCTTAACTGTTGTGTGGAGGATGGGTACATGTGCGTTAAGGGTGAGTGGGTGGTAGTAGTGATAGACATTTTGAAGTGCACATTTATAATTTTGGAAAGCAAAGTTTAGAGAAAGTATAATTCAGGCTGAGGCTTCCACACAGCAGAACTACATTGCATCAAGTGTCTAATGCTCATTGACTTAATGCTATCTTTATCAGAGAGCAGAGAGTTGGGTCTCTACTAATAAAATATTCACCAATAGCAACAAAACCAATGATGACTAATTTTATTTAGTGCTAATTCTGAGTAGCAGAGTAAGTTGAATGCAAGCTCTATGTTCCAAGCAATTTAAAAATTGAAATCAAAAGAATCTTCCAATTACTTCACACAGAGGTTAACGTACCTAAGGATCCACAGATAATAATCAGCAGAGCTTTCAGTTCAAACTGGGTTCTTTGAACCCAGAGCTCATAGATTAGAGCAGAGAGGCTGCTATGTTATAGTTAACATGGTGGTCTAAAGGCTTATTACAGAAAATAGGAAAAGGGATAATAATTTGGCAAAGTAAATTCAGCTCCTCCTCTACAAATATACTTGCCTGCTTAATAGTGTTGTGATTTATTTCTATAGCTCTTTACATATTTATTTATTTAAGTATATATATATATATTAAATCATATATTATAGATGTAATATATAATATTATTGATATACAAATAATACATTACTTAGATATAGTGAACTAGGTTTTAACATCTATCATTACATTTTATCCTTAAAAATATTCTATGTGGTATGCATGACAGTTGCTGTTTTGTCCATTTTACTCCTAAGAACTGATCTCATTGAGCTAAGTGATATATCCAAGGACATAATCAAGTATCTGCTCCTTAGAGAGGCTGTCGCTAAATACCTATCCACTAGTCATTCCTTATTTTACTTTCTGCACAGTATATATCACTATGAAATTATCTTGACTTTGACAATTTTTTTTCTCTACTTCCCTCATTAAAATTTAAAGTCAATGAGATAGAGACTTTGTCTTGTTATCTAGCATCTAATATCTGCCCACATGTAATGGGTTCAGAGTAAACATTTGTTGAGTAAATACTGCTTTAAAACATGTAATATTGATAAAAAATGACAAACCCAATATTACAATTAAAACCTCTATCATCTTGGTTAATGCTCATTCTGTCACACTATGCCACTATCTCAGATCACGGTGACTTGAGACCATGTAAGGACACCAATAACTGAAATGATATTTCTCATTTCAAATAGATACATTTTTATTTCAAATTGACCTCAGTAATATATCTTTGCAATGAAGTTTTTTCCCTTGTTTTCTGCATTGCATTTCACATGAGAGAGATGAGCTCAATCAACATAGTCACTTGAGACTGATCAAAGCATAACATATTGCATAAAACAACTCACACTTAACCTTTGCAAATGAATAAGTAAAGGGAAATTCATGAATTCTTAAAATATTGTTCCTTGATGTACATATCAGCTTCTTTCTGGTTTTAGCATAAATCCACATGGGCATCTTTTCCAGAGACACTTTTATTTTTCCTAAGCAACTGGTATTCCCATTGAATTTTGTAAAATATGAAAAAAAGGCCAGTTTTAAAATAGCATACTCCTTATCAGTCCTGTAACTAGGTTGAATAACATTTAGAAAATAAATTTTCTTTTACCTTTCCAAACTAAGCTTTGGAAAGTAAATTCCTTGGGCATTTATGTCAGGACGGAAATTTGTTTTACCTGCAACAATTGATATTTGCAATCAGTTTATTTAGCACAAAAGCGTAGAAGAATAGAAGAATAAAATAATAACCACCTCCCATTTTTTTATTTGTTTCCTATTTTCTGTGATTGAAATCTGTGACAGCTGCTCCAAAGGCAAGGAAGAAAATAGACTTAACTACAGCTCTGCTTGGGTATACACATGAGTGCCTCTCAAAGGACACATTGACTCCTATTGCCAACGATGCATGTGGTTCACAAACAAAGAGAGCAGGCTACATCTATGCCTCAAATACCAAGTAGCACCAGGTCACTCTGCACAATGCATAAGGCAGATTTGAAAGGATCTACTTTTTTTTTTCTGGATTGCTTTATTGCTTGCTAAGTTACGTTCTATGAAAAAAGAAAAAAAGGCATATTTTGTAGCCTGTAGAAAGAAGGATAAGCAGTCTGTGTAAAAGGAGATGCAGGTATTTGGGAGGTAAAGTAATTGTGATTGTATTGAATTGTATTTACGTCCTTGAAGTAAAACAAACAGTAAACAAACATAAAAACGTGGAAAGTCAAACATATTAATATCTACAAAGGAAAACTTTTTTCCTTTGTAGGAAAAAAAAATATAAGAAAATATAAAAGTATTTTATAAATATAAAATATAAAAAATATAAATATATATATAAAAAATATATAAAAAATATATATAAAAAATATAAAATATAAAAAAAAAAGAAAATATAAGACCTTTCTTATTTGCCTAAAACTATTTTGTGACTCAAACATTTTCTTCAAATATAGCAAAAGTATACTTATCTGGACTGACAGTTTGTCTTTCCCAATTACTAGTAACGCTAGAGAAAACCGGTCTCTCTTCTCTGCTTCAGTAGAGTCCACAGTACACGTGGCAAGAACTGTGCCTCACATTTTCCATGGATTATTTCATTTATTCCTAACAGTACCCTACAAGGCAGGTCCAGACATTACTCTTGTTTTATGAATGAAGAGATAAAGGATTCAGCAATTAGAAAATTGTCCAGTTTACACAAGAGTCAGAACTTGAATCAGAGTCCCAGGTCCCAGCCAAATTGTCTTGCAACAATGACTTACATATATAATTTACTTTAAAGCCATGAATAAAGTCAGATCTTCATTTTCAACATTGACTTCAGCTTTCTTACTGCAATCCCTTATTTACTCTGATCCAAGAATTAACAAGTGCCCACCAAATAACTCACTTTCCAATTTACAATCCTGAATGTCTTCAACATTAATTTGCACTTTCTCTGCAAAGTCTGAAAGGTTCTTGATCATCTAGCTACAGCCAGCTTTTCCAGAGAGTTGTTGACTCCTAAACACCCTTGGGTCCTAGCCATGCTATTCATACTTCACTTAAAATGCCTTTCAACTTCTGTCCCTGATGAAATTCCCTTTATTCTGCCCAGCTCTGCTTAACTGGGGCTTCCTTTCCTAACCTCTCTTAGAACTGTTTGGCCTTTTCACAGTCAATCTAATGCATCCTGTACTTCTCGCTATAGTAAAAATAACACATGGGATCATAATTTTTTGGAAATATTCATTGGCTACAAGTTAAAACTCTATGGTAAACATGACACACTGGATTATAAGTTTTTGGTAAATATTCATTGGCTATAAATTAAACTCTTCAAGTGCAGAAATTTCTTTGATCTGGTACCCCTTTCATTTTTCACATTGTTACATAAGTGATGAATAAATGTTTATTGCATGTACAAAATAAAAAAAGCATTCTATTTAAAATATATAGTTATGGAGGAAAATGATTTTTTTATGTTTTCACTTCAGTCAGTATAGTTCAGCTATCTGGTAGCAATTCAATTTGGTTATGAGGTAGACAATTCATTTATCAAATCAGAAAAAAATTCTAATTGCCTCTTGAGCAACACTTTAAGGGGGATGGTCTGGACAAAAGGTCCAATGATGAAATGATTTAAAACACAGAAAAAAAATCCATCTAAATAACAAAAATATGGTACTAAAATTGTAAGTTAAAAATGATACTATTTCTATATTTAAGTAGTAAAGTATAATCTAGTTCAGTTGCACACTTTCCTTGATAAACAAGGAAAGTAAACTATTGAGGTTGCTAAGGAGAAGGTGAGTTAGGATAACTATAGATTCCTTTACTTTGTTAGCCTCTTATAACTGTGTTCTCCTAATAGTACCACCTTCATATACTTAGAAACAGAAAGTGTCATCTGATTTTGGATTCTTTCAGACAGCACACTTCAGACTGGTTTGCTCTGTTTACGCATGGGGAAGTGCAGCAAACTGCACATGAAACTACAAACATTCATTTTCATGACCACCATTTAAAACTATATGTATATTTGTATATTCTCATGTTAGCCTGTGTTCTCTCTCTGTCTCTCTCTCTCACTGTTTCTCTTTTTGCTTATTTTGTTGCTGCCTTGTTGTTAGAAATAGTCCTCTGGGGAAATTTTTTTGGAGCTTTTTCCCTGGACTTTTTCTGCAATGATTTGGTGAACACATATAATTTTTTATTGTCTACTATCATTGACAGGTTGGCCTCAAGGCACAGTGTTCTGCATAGCACATCATGGTTTATTGATGAGCAATGGGAACGGAAGCAGAGTGGTGGAAGCTGGCATACCAGTTACAGATCCTTGTTTAGAAACCAACTGGGCATTCAGTAATGAGACCATGTGGTCTTGTTTGCAGGCCTCAGCACAGGCCAGAGAGCTGTCTAACGATGTGTTGGAAGGAAAAAAATCACACACCCATATATTTTAAGTAGCTTCTGCTATCAGCAGTTTAAACCTAACATCACTTCCTTAACACAATTTCAGAATTCTTCAAAGAAATGTTTGGGATGGAACTAAGAGTAAACTAGGTTCTTGGCCTAGAGTTTGAAGTGTACAATAAAAGGAATATGAGTTCATTTTTCCCCCACAATAATTTGTTCTAAAAGTTAGAAGTAGCACTACTTAGCTAAAGAATTAACATGTGCATACACTAAAATTTTAAAAAATCAAATGTTATGAACAAATAATCTAGGTAACCGTAGATAATTAGCTACTGACAACTGTATAACTTCTTTTGGAAATAGTCTATATTCATCTACTTTTGAAAGCCAGGAAGTGCACGGAAACACATTCTCTAAGTTTAATTTTTACCCCTTTAACAATACATGTGGATTATGCTCCTTATCAGCCCATGCATTTTCTTTATTTTTATAGTGGTGCATCATATGCATATAGCAGTTTATTTAACCAATCCTTGTTTTCAGTTACTAGACAATGCCAGAATGAACATTTTTATGCCTAAGTACTGTGGCGAGTATATTTATAGTTTTAATTTCATAAAAGAAAAAGGTACTTGCCTTTTATATTTCTACCAAGACTTGAGGGCTATATCTCAATACTCATGAAAAACACTAAAATTTTAGCCACATAACAGTTGACAAATGAAATCACATTGATGTGATTTTCTTGATTATGAGTAGAGTACCTTTCAACATTTTTCTGTAATCTATCTGTTCTTGTAGTTGGTAAAATGTTCCATTAAAGTTTTAGTTTTAAAACTTATTCATTTATATATAATGATAAATACATTATATGTTTTTATATTTATGTATAATAGTGTGTAACACATATATTTTCTGTAATGTATGTCTCAAATATTTTTTTAATTGTCTTTTAATTCTCTTAACTCTATTTTTATGTAGAAATTTTAATTTCATATATTATCACATATATTAGTAATTTCCTTTAATAATTCTGGGTTTTCAACTTGTTTAATGTATATATTCCCTACTCCAAGTTGTTAGCCATTCTCTTGTATTTTGGGTAGATACCTGTTTCCTTGTATTGTTTAAGTTTAGGTCCAGTTGAAATGTATTTTGTATTTTGTTGTAAGGAGTGAAGCAAGGGTTAGCTTTATTTTTTCCAAGATAACAAATACCTGTCCCAGTATTACGTGACATATACCTTTTCACCATGTTTCAAATTCTGTCTTTACCTTGACCTTTATTTCATTGCGTTTCTGTTTATTCATGAACCAGCTTCACTCTATGTTCATGCCATATTTAATATAGGCTTTTATATTTACTTATAATACAAATTTCTTCTGATATTCTACTGTGTAATCCTGCTGTTTTGGGTTGTAAAGCTTATACAGAAAGTAGCCTAGACATTTAAAAAAATTTATACATTCCTATATTTAAAATAATTATAGATTATGTGCCATTCACTTCTTTGGAATGAAGATTAGACATTAATGCATGATAAAAGTTGACTTGATAATGAAAATTTTTGGAAGAAATAATATCCCCCACATTATTCAAGTAAAATTGGTATTATTGTGAAAGACAAAGTGGAATATCTGCAAAAATAATTGATATAGCATAAGACAGTTTGCAAGATCTTACATATCTTAGCTACACAATCCTAGTGATTTGGCCTCTCTCAACCCTGGATTACTTTTGAATAGGGAAAATGTTCTCTGTCTACCTCATGAAATTGCTGTCAGGACAACACGGAATACTGTAATATCAATTTTATTTCCAAAGGGTAATTATCTAAATCATATCAATCATTCTTATAATAATTCTATATTGTGTGACCTATCTAATAAAGTTTGTATCAATAGTGTTGTGTATCAGATTCATTAAATCTTTATTACTCAAGTTTCACTATGCTCCTAAGGAACTTAGCCATCAAAGGCTACTTCTCCTTTTGACATTTATCTACAACAGTAGAGGCGATCACAGCATAATATGTTGGTGTAATAAATCAAGTATCTGAAGAGCGCTACTGTTTAGTGATTGGTAGTGAGAGAGTACAATTGTGTAACTGAGTTTCCTAGCTTTATAAAATTTACTATTGCACGGATTGTCAACTTGCAAATTGGCAAATTGATAACCCTCATATTCAATCTATGTGAAGTCCTTCAGGTGACCTGAAAAAATGACTCCTACTCTGATAATTTGCACCACATCCATTTATCCTATTTATTATGTATTTACTATAATGATTCTTAGGTTTCTGAGTCCAGGGTTGGGCACTTGATTTGGGTCTGGCCATCAGATTTGCATTCCCTGGCCACAGTGAGAAGTTCACAGATGGGTACATTGCCAGTCAAAACTAATGAAGCATGATGAGGCTTTTACTAAGTTTTCTGGAAAAGAAACTGCTTCTTGTTGCACTTGAATCTGAGTGGATGCAAAGGCTAGATATGATGTAGCAACACTATATGTCTGAGAAAAAAATCACACAGAAGGATGTCAACAGATAGAGAGTAACCTCTTCCTGAGGACATATTTTACTTCAGATTCTAGACATATGTGATGCAAAATATTCCATTTGAGTTGAAATCACTTTAAGGCCATTTTTACTTATAGAATTTAATGAAGAATTTAAGGTTATTCAATGCTATTGTACATTATGCCATAATAATTGATTTCTCAAGAATTAATGTTCACAATATTATTCTGTTCCTTGCCTTTAAAAAATGTTTATGTGTGTGTGTATGTTGTAGCATGTTGTAGTATGATTATCAAACTTTTTAAAAATAAGATCTCTTAATTGAGTTACAGTTTATCAAAGATAACATTAAAGTTAGATATTTGTTAGAAATCTTTTAAAATAAAAAATGCCAAATTTTGCAAATATTTTCATTGGAAGCCAATGATTATTAGCTCATAAATTTATCTTTAGTATGGCAGTATCTTCATATTAGAACCGTTCAAAAATTGGGTGTTAACTGAGGGCGTATTGTAGGTTTTATCAACATTTCAGGGACATTGCCAGGAGCAGCTTGTAAAGGGAACTGCTGTCTGACTCTAATTGTCAAAGTAGTAAGATATAAACTTGTAAAATTTAAAGTTATCACCCTACCCTCTTGTGAATTTTTGCATGATTGACTGGTCTAGTATGTCATTCAACTGGTTGTCTAGATAAACTGTGGTTTTATTCAGAAACCTCATGTGATTACAATGTGTATTCACAGGATGAACAGTGAGAAATATTAAAAGAGTGATCATATAGCACTACAAACAAATGTAAAATTGAGAGCACCTGATAACAACAAAATTTCTAAGCAGTTTCTAACTTGTAACTGGAGCTAAGCATCAGCCCCCTGACCCTAAGTAGGTAATATTAATGTTACACTAAGTCATTTTTTACTATGCATGTAAAAAGAATTAATGAAAATATACATTAAATGTATTTCCCTCATGAGATAATTTTCCAAGTTTAATAATCATGCATCATTCTTACAGATATGCTTTCCTTAAACCTCCTCATTAGAATGATAAAAAGTCAAGGTATTTTGTTAAACAAAATAGGAAAATGGCATGAAACTATAATAAAGGAAACCCAGCTGAGGAGCCTGCTACAAAACAATGCCATGTATAATTAGTTCTTAATTATGCAGATTTAGCAAATGGCAGAAGGACAGTTCTATTCCTGACCAACGCTGCCTGCCAAGTCAAGCTGACATAAATGTAGGAAGGATCTCACTCTATGACCCTGACTGCCGCATCTCTTCCAGAAAGACAAAATATTCTTGAGTAAGAAAGAAATTCGTTGATTTTCTAAAACACATCAAATTGATGTGTTTGGTATGAGGGACAATTCCCAATAACACCTTTTACAAAGTTTTATTAAACATATCAATTTTTAAAAAATCATAGGTTTAAGGGCACCAGAAGGAAACCAAATAATAGCCTACACATTTGTGTAGAGGATAAGTTTACTGCATAGTTCTTTGCAAAAATAATCTCTACATATAGACAAGATCTTTGAAAAAAAATGTTGAAAAAGTAAATATGAGTTGTCTTTTAATATATCCATTGAAGAAACAAGCTATAGAAAAAGTTGATTATTGTTGTATTTCACATTTGCACCATAACCTTGTATACCTGCTAAAATATCTTAAAATGCTATTTGTAAACAAACAAGTACTTTAAAAATCATTTGTGCAGGTGCTTTATTGGGACTGCCATAGCCAGAGCTAGCCTCTAGTACCATCACTCCCTTCTTGACCTCTGAGTATGCCCTCATTGCTAGGTGGGAGAACTGTCTATCACTAGCTTGGCACCCATAGGCACTTGCTGATTTCTGAGATGGTAGAAAATACCTGGGCAGAATCCAACAGTACCGTAACTTCACAATAATAGATTCAGCCTCTGGTGAGCTGCAGTTAAATATATTTTCCAATCAGGCACTATGGTGGTGACTTTAATGGAGGAAAAATAAATTTAGTTGAATAATTTCTTTCCTTCCTCCTCTCAAGTTCATATTTTTTACTACTGTTTTGAATGGGGAAGAGAAGTAGCATGTCTCAGCAATGTCTTGCCAATAAAATTTATTTCTCAATGTATGATAATAGGCACTAGAGTCATTTCCTGCTTCTTGGACAGTAAAATTGGAAAGGAGTTTCTTGACTATTTGTCAGGGCTTGAGATGCCATACAGGATCCTGGTAAAAATGTATTTCACTAGGTCAGGGAAAATCTCTGAATAGCTTTGGATAAATAGCATCCAAAAAGTTGCCAAGAATTTAAAAATAAGATAAAAGAATGGATAGGAACATGAGGTAGCAGTGATTTAGAATGAAACTGAAAGCTAAATTAAGGTGGAACCTACATGTGGTAAGGAAATATGCTTTGAGGGATATTTTTGCCTTAATCATTATTCATTACATGTTCATATGATGTTCTCTACTTTAAATAACTATCTCATGTGAAATGAAAGAAAATATATGTGTCTTCTCTTCTGGATGGGTGCTATTATGCATCAAACGTTAGCCAATCATCTATCAATCTGAAATTTCAGTGTTCACAGTAACATGTTAAGGTTTTTAGATGTCTGTAATAAAGCACAGAAATACTTTCAATGGCAAAAGCTGCAATTACATTTGCACAAACCTAATACTTTATGCATTCATAAAAGGATTAGCTCAGAATAGTTTTAGTATCTTTGAAACATTGCCTTGCTGTAAAGCCTGTTCATATTTTCATGTTATTAGGTGTACGTTCTTAGCGGCAAGCATGAGATTCGGCAAAATAAAAGAAACAGCACTGCTCTGCAACCAGCGTACATCATTAATCACTGGTGAGAAACTGAATATAACCTCAGTTCCTGGAATGAACTAAAAGGCTGTATGTTTAAATTGATAATTCCCAGCCCTTTCAAAGCATTTGTGTCTCAGTTACCTCAATCTGTGGGCCTCATAAATTAAATATTACTTTTATTGTGATAAAATACACATAAGATAAATTTACCATCTTACCCATTTTTAAGTGTGCAGTTCAGTGGAGTTAGATACATTCTTAATGTGCCACCATCGCCATCATCCATCCACAAAACTCTTTTAAAGACCGAAATTCTGTACCCAATAAACAATAATTCTCTATTACTGCCTTCCCACAGTTCCTGGCAACCACCATTCTACTGTTTGTTTCAATGATTTTGACTATTCTATCTACTTACCTCATTTAAGTGGAATCATACAGGATTTATCTTTGTGTGACTGACTTATTTTACATAGTATAATGTCTTCAAGGTTCATCCATGTTGCAGCATGTGTCAGAATCCCCTTCCTTTTTAAGGCTGAATGATATTTCACTGAAAGCAAGTGCCACATTTTGCTTGTTCATTCATCTGCTGATGGACATTTGGATTGCTTCCATGTTTCAACTGTTGTGAATAATGCAACTATGAACATGAGTGTATAAATATCTCTTTGAGATAGTGCTTTCTATTCTTTTGGGTCTATACCCAAAAGTGGAATTGGTGCACCATATGGTAATTCTATTTTAATTTTTTGAGGAACTGCCATACTGTTTTTCACTGCAGTTGTACCATTTTACATTCTGAACAGTGCACAAGGGTTCCAATGTCTCTGCATCCTTGCCAACACTTGTTGTTTCGTTTTTTTTTTTTTGATAGGAGCCATTCTAGAGCCTCTTATTTTGAGAAACTTTTACTCATCTTGAAACAAAGAAAGGGATCCTATTCAGAATAGTACAATCCTCACTTATTTGTATACTTTAGACAGATATACACATGTCATTATAAGATTTTTTTCTTCCAGTATTCCCTGATTCTAAATCTTAGGAATATTGAAGATGCAATTTTCAGATTTCCACATTTAAAAATGGCATTAGTTTGATAATAACATTGATGATTATATTGTAAAAATGTACCAGTAAATCTCGCCCTGCAATTAAAAAAAATCCTCGGAAGACACTATGTGGAATTGTTTTATAAGGGGAGATCACAGTGAAACCCTCCAAAGGCATCATTTTATTGTGCCAAATTTGATATTTAAATTGTCTGAGGGTGGGGGAAATAAAACAAACAAAAAAACAGTAAATCCTCAACATTACACAGTGTAAATTATTAAAGAAGCAGCTAATAATACAAATGTGGTCCAATTCCTTCAACAGAATCAACAAGAGTCTCTGCATGGTCTCTAATATCTGAATATCATGGTCTCTAATATTAGCCAATGAAAAATTAAAGTACTAATAAGTGGTTTCAAAAGTATATAGCACAGTTGCTTGAAAAAGAAATCTATCAGGAGGACATGTATTTGTAAGACATTTAGAGCAGAGGTTCATGTCATTTGACAACAGGTAACCTGTGAAATAATCATATGACAAAAATACAAAAGCATATTGCACCACCTTTATAATGTAATTGGGATATAAGTACATCCCTCCTCCTCTACAACCACTCTCTTCTTGTTCCAGCCTGCCATCTTCATTTGCCTGCTTTTTTGTAATAGCTTGAAATTATTTTCCCATTTACTCTTTTGAACCTTAGTATTTTTTTTAAAGAGAACATCCTCAATCATTTCATTAAAATAGAATTCAGGTCCTGGTACTGTTCTATTCAAAACTGTCCAATCTCCTATGTCAGAATTAAATACACAAATTTTATAGCAGCCTATAAGGGCTTTCACAATCTGGCTGCCAATTGCCTCTCTGATCTCATTCCCTGCACATCTCCCCTTGCTCTGTCTGTTCTGGCCTAGTGGTTTCTTACTGTTTATCAACACACTGCAAATACTCTTAGCTAGAAACACTTTCTCCAGATAGATGCATGGCTTATTTATTGAAGCCTCCACATTTTTCTCAAATATCACCTTGGCAAATCTGACTACTGCACTTAAAATTACAATAGATCCTGTCATACCCCACCCTCCTAACCTGATCAATTTTTTTTCCTGACACTTATCACATTTAAACTTGCTTTAAAATCTAGTTGGTATACTTATTGTTTATGTTATGTCATTGCCAGCCTACATTACTGGAATGTAAGTTCCATAAGGACAGGAAATTTTGATATTTACTCATCAATGCATCACGAGAGCCTAGAATAGTGCCTGGAACAGAGGAAGATGGTCAATAAATATTTCTCATTCACGTAACAGTGAAGCTCAGTAACTTTATTGAAGTCAGCATGTTTTGATCAGAAGACCTTACCCTACCATAATATTTGTAATAGTTCTGTACTTGTAGCTATCATGCATAGATGTGGCATTATAAGTAATTAGCTGAGTCATTTCGAAATTATTTTCCTATGAGGCACTTTGTAAAGTTGACTTCTTTCAGCATTAGAATAATTTTCCTATTTGAAGTTCTTGAGAATGTGTTGAGTGAACTCAATATTCCCTCTGAGAGACTTTTCCATTCTTCATCATAAGGAGATTGTATACAAAGTCGTTTGGAAAAAAGCTGATTTGAATGACTAGGAATCAGAGTCCAAACGTCTGTACTATTTTCCAAGAATGGGGAGCTATGGAAATCTAAGGATTTCCACAAATTTTAAAGCCTGAAAGAAGAGAATTTCCCCTGGGTATATAAATTGCAAAATTCAAGTTTTACCCTAAAGAAATGCCTACAGAATTTGGGTATCTATAATAACACAATATGCACCAGATCAGATACACATTTTACATAATCTATCATAATGGTCCTTTTGATGAGTCAGCTTGGATAGACTTCAATCCCTAGTTAGCCAACCCAACACTAATCTGGGATTTGCTGAGAAGATGTTTTATCCATGCAGTTAAGTCCATAATCAATCGACTTCAATTAAGGGGAATTATCCCAGATAATCTGAGTGGGCCTGATTCAATCAGTTGAGAGACCTTAAAAACAGGGCTGAAGCTTCCCTGAAGGAAGAATAAATTCCCACCTGTTGAGAGCAACTTCAGCCCATGCAGAAGAGTTCCACTCTACCCTTCCTGATGGCCTGTCCTACAGATTACAGACTTGCCTAGCCAACCCCCACAGCAGTGCAAACCAATTCCTTGTGATAGATTTCTTTAGGTGTGTCTTCAACTGATTCAATCTCTTTAACTGAACCCTGACTCATATAGCTATCAATGCCTCAAGGTAATGTAAAACTGGGTGGAGATCATAAAGGCACAGAAAATTACATACTTAATCTAATGCCTATAGCCAATTAATTTCTGTTAGAAAAAAACAGAAATTGAAGAATCCTTATAAACTTGCCCTTGAGTAAATAAATTTTGGACAGCTGTATTATTTATGATGGTACTGCAGATATATTCATTACTCATCTTATGCCCTCAATTGGATTTTTTTATTCTTATATCTCCTACACTTAAGAAATGCTCTTTTTATAAATAATTTAGAGACAAGCAAATTATATATATATATATATATATATATATATATATATATATATATTTCAATTATGAGATCAACAACTTTCATAAAATCTTCCCACTAGAATGTAAGTTGCATGATGGAAGACATGTTTTCTATTTTCTTTATTGGTTTACTACTATATTATCAGTGCCTAAATCAGTAAAGGATTCATAATATTTGTTGAATGAATGAATCACTTAACACTTTTATGGATAAAGAAATAATATTCCAAAGATGCCTTCTTAGACTTCTGAATTAATGCTACTAATATTCATTGTGCCTTAGATGATGTGCACATATCCATGTGTCTCCAGGGTTAAGAATAAAGACTGTCAGAATTCTGGCTACTCAATTTCTAATTATGTCCTAATCATGTTTCCTGAAAGACACAATCAGTGCCAAACCACTTCATTTTTCCCAGGTCAAGGTATTGCTGATAATATTATCAAATTGAAGAAAGGTGTTTTAGGTTTGAAAATTAATAGCATGAAAGTATTTCCTAATTCATCCAGAGCATCTAAACTCATGTTAGTAAATTTTCTTCCAGTTAAAATTTTTTGTTTATTCTTCACTATTTTGGTATGCTTGTTCCGATACAATTCCAGAAGTTGCAAGGCAGCAATTTCTTCTTTAGCAAGAGGAACACATAAAATTTAACTTAACCTTCTATTCTATTAAAACTGTGTTGTCTACATCCACACTGTATGTTTGTCATGAAATCAAGGTCACTGTTCCTTTATGCTAAATTCCTATGACTTGCATCTTCACAACACCTGTTGTGACTGTCATCATTTTGGGGAAACTCTCTTCATACCAATGATCAATGATAAACTATACAATGGCCTTCTAACAGGGTACTTTCCTTTTTATCTGTCCCAGCTAGCTCCTTCTCTTCACACCACTGCTTTATCAATTAAAAAAGAAAAAAAAAATAAAAGCAAAAATAAAAAATATCCTTTATTCATCTCACATTTTTGTTCCAGATCTTACAATGACTATTAATTTTTCTGCTAGTTCAATCTAAGCATTCTGCTTTGGTAATTAAGATGTTTTAAGAAGGTGGGATCAGATGTCAGAATGCCTGAGTTTGAATTTTGGTTTTGAGGTTTATTAGCTGCATGACTCAGACAAGTTATTTAACTACATTGTACTTAATCATCCTCATCTGTAAAATGGAGATAGAAATAGTATCCATTTCATGAGAGAGGTTAGTAGGATTCAGGGAGTTAATACATACATGGGAAGAATTTAGAATGGACATTGTTAGATGATAACTGAAGAATAAATTTTAGCTATCATCATCATCAGTACTAAAATAATTATTTTTAACTTGTACCACATGTTGGTCAAGCATTATTTGCTATTTTGGGGAACATAAACTTGGATATAGATTGAGGCAATCTGCACAGCCAGGAATGGAGAGAAACTGGACTTAACAGTATTCTTCAGATTTGCTGGCACAACTTTACCGGCCTGTGTGTGATTTGGTTAATTGCACTTTCAGAGAAGAGCCAACAGTGACAGTTTACCTAATCAGAGGAAACATTCCGCTTTAGTCATCACCCTACTAAAAGAAATACTTTGATGCTGAGTCAAGAACTTTGGCTTTATTTAAATAAACACTGTTTCTTCTGGGAAGATAGGTTTTATTTTCAAAAATCCTTAAAAGAGGTTTCCTTTTAAAAAAAAAAAGATGAGAATATCAGAATTCAAAGCTAAAATTGGCAGAAACTCCTTGGCTCTCTGAAAATGACCTTTGACCCAACATGGCAAAATGCATACCCATTTTATCTTTCTTCCACTGAGTCCTAATATCACTACTCTGGCTAGCTCATTTTACTATTTCCAAACTGTCCTATTCTAATTTTTGCTCCTACTATTTTGCTTATGTTGCTTTTTAATTGTGGAAGTCTCTCTTTAGTGTTTGGAGGTTAAAGTCACGTTTTCTCTGTCCCAAACTCTTCAATATCTCTACTCACTGTCAACCTTTTCATTCATTTACTTAGTTAGGCAACATTGACTCCCTGCTCCCTGTATTTCAGGCACTGTTTTAGGAGTTGAAAAATTCAGGAGTAGATAATATACCAAGGGTTTTGGTCCTCAGAGGAGCTTGCATTAAAGTGAGGAAAATGCATCATTATTATTTATACGAATAATTAATTATAGATGTTATGAAAGAATACTAGAACATTTTAGTAGAATCTTGTTAGGAAAATCCTAAATGGGAAAGTGACATTTAAAGCTGAAAATTTGAAGAATTAAGATAAATTCATTGAGCAAAATTCTAAAGATAAAGGGAAAGAAGATGTGTGTAGTAATGAAAAGAATGATTTATGTAGCAGCAACAAGTTTTGAAGACCAGAAGATGCGAAGAAGAATGGCACTATTAGAGAATTGAAAGAAACCAAATGTAGCTACAGCTTAGATAACCAAGGAATAGCAAGGTTATGAAACTGGATTATTAATGATTGGAATCACTTCAAGAGTACATATTGGTGCACATTTGGATTTAAGATCTTGACATACAATAGTAATGCATATTCACTGTATTATATTATAATCTACATTAATTTTATATTCCTCTAACAGTTAATGCAGATTCCATACAAAGACTTTAAAGTGGAAGCATAGAAATCTTGTCATTTATTTCTTTTGCTTGCCCCACGGCATATCATAGCAATATATAATTAATTGTTGAGATTATTCTACAGGATTTCACTTTAATCCGATCCAGCCTTGCTTGATTGTCTGTAGAAATGGACACAAACACACACATACACACACGCACACACACACAGGTTCTTAACATTGCAAGAACAGAAGAGTTTTCAAATAAAATCCAGATACCCGAGTAATTACGCAGATTACTTGATTTTAATCAATGTAAAAGACAATAATCTTCCATGACTAAAGATTCTAAATAATTGAAATCTGGAATAAATTCCTCTTATGTAGGCATTATGATAAGTTCCTTTAGAGTAGTTAAATTTTGTAAGTAATTAACCATAAAATAAAACCACATGATAAAAATGGTTCAGCTTTGCTGTTACCATTTTAGGATCACAGCTGTTATAAGTCCATTTTGTTATCTCAATTCAAAATTTCACAAGTTTAGAAGTCTTAACACCAAAAGCATAATCAAAGAAATGTCCTAAATTTATGGACATGAAGTATATAAAAATAAGGGTAGGGACTACAAAACTCTGAACTTAAAGAGGTAAATTCTAGAAACATTTGAACATTAAAATTATTCAAAGCTTTAACTTACAAAAATGTAAATAAATGGTTAGGTTAAAAATCCTAAAATGTAAATGTTATAGTCAAACAGAGTGAGAGAGAGAGAGAGAGAGAGAGAGAAAGTGAAAGAGAAAAAGAAAACACACTCTTGGTCTTTAACAACAAAGGAAACAATAAGTGCAATGCCTGAGTGTTAGTATCTGCATAGCCTAGAGTGGGGCTCTTTGATGAAACATTCTCACTAAGATTAGAGTTCAGGGCCATTGTGCCAATCAAGAGTAAAGGGGCAAATGGAACCTTCAAGCTTTTATCCCAGGGTCTCATTTACCTACTAATTACTGATGAAATCATTATAAAGCCTCCATCAGTTAACACACCACTCATTTCTGTTAACACATGAATGCTGTCAGAGGCCATGGTGTGCTATTTAGGTTGCTATTTATCAGAAAATTTAAATGTGTTTCCAGTTCAGTTAACAATCAAAGGTCACTCTTCTTAAATTAGCCCAAGTAAAGTAAAGCAAACACACCAACATCAATCCATATAATCCACCAATATGTTCCATTACCTAGACATCTAAGAATTTTAAAATATTTTGCATTTGATATAGAAAAATATATGAAATGTCCAAATAGCCTTGCCCATAAATGTACAAGTATTATCCTCTTTGTACAATAATCTAAATTCAATTTCCTTTCCTTGTCTAAACTAAGGCAATGCAAAGATTTGTAAATTTCCTGTAAATCAATTTTAGAGGTTAAAAAAATTGCCTCATACATGTATTTGGGCATGGATGTTATTATTACCACTGAATTAGACAAGTTATTTTTTTCCCCTTAGGAATTTAAATTTAAAAACAAGACTGGCAGTAAATAGTCAAAGAAGGCTAAGGGATACATCAGTTAGGAAGTGGACAGAGTTAACTTTTCATCCACTTTATTTGCATGTTAATACTTGCATCAGTCTTAAGTAATTTGTTTTTCATACTTGTGTTCATTTCTTTTAAGCAGAGTAATTTACTTTATATATAACTTTCCTTCATTTAGAAATGAAGAAAATCATGTAGCTGTGTGCTGAATTCAGATGTACTAGTTCACAAAAGCCAATTGATACATGTGCAGAGATATTTTGAGTTAGTTCTCAAATTCATTAAAGTCATTTTTTATAATAATCACTTTATGTATAATTATTTTTTTATATAATAATTTCATTTGTAATAATGAATTTATTATGACTTCATTCATATTCATTTATTAAATTCATTCATAATGAATTTAAGTAAATCTATTATTTAAATCATATAAAGTATAATTAAACATCTTATCTTAAAAACAAAGTTTATAAATTTATAATTGCATATATTATGTTAAAAAAGCTTATGAAAGTCACAATTTTGTAATGGTTTTGCTTCATAATTAGTGTTATCTATGCCCTTGATATTGTTTTAGTGTATTTTATTCATGTGCTAGAAATACTGTGCAAGAGTGTGCTGCCAAGCATCTCTTCTCAACTTTACATTTGATGACGTCACATCAGTAGCCATGGTACAAGTATATATGCCATGAAAAGAAAGAAAGGGTGGGCTTAATGTTTTTCTTTTGTTGATATTCTGGACTTAAGAAAGTGATGAGCTGGGTGCAGTGGCTCATGTCTATAATCCCAGCACTTTGGGAGGCCAAGGCGAATGGATCACAAGGTCAGGAGTTTAAGACCAGCCCGGCCAAGATGGTGAAACCCCATCTCTACTAAAAATACAAAAAAATTAGCCAGGCATGGTAGCAGGAGGCTGTAATCTCAGCTACTCAGGAGGCTGAGGCAGAGAATTGCTTGAACCCAGGAAGCGGAGGTTGCAGTGAGCCACTGAACCCAAAAAAAAAAAAAAAAAAAAAAAAAAAAAAAAAAAAAAAAAAAAAAAAAAAAAACTATAAAAAATAAATAAAAATTTAAAAAAGAAAGTGTTGAGGAAAATATAAAACAGATTAAACTTAAAATAATGTTGTATTAGTAGACATTACATTATAAACAGCAAACACATGCATAAAAGGATAAAATATTCTTTTGATACTAAAAAACTATTAATCATTTCAATAAAGAAGTCATTCACATGACTGACAAACAAGTGAAGTTCTGGGATATATCTTTAGTTTTACACCTTTGTCTTGTTACATAAAAAAAATATCAACTAACATTCATGTTAAAACTAATACCTTCAAAGGGTGATTATGGATACAAAAGTCAGAAAAAATTAACAAAAACATTCCCTGAAAATCAGTTGACTGTATGAAATCTATAATAAAGCTATGATATGTAATATTATTACTTGTAAGTTATATTATACACCTCCTCATATCAGTATTATACTAAACATACACAGGCAGCTTTCCTTTGGAGAGTCCATTATTAAATTATTTACAACCATATGACCAATTATATGAATATATAAAATATAAAAATACAGTATATAAAAGTATGTGATAGAGTAAAACAAAAGTAGAGGCATAAAAATCAAGCCAGAAGGGAGATTTTCAACAATAACAATAGCAACAATGAAAATTATCAAAACCTACTAAATTTCTGTGGGTACCTCAATTTGCTCTAAGCCTCCCTCTTAATCTCTTTGATAAAGAAGACCCAGTGGTGTATTCATTCACAGAATTTGTCTGATGAAAGCATTTAAGTTACTTAGGAGAAACTATTTTTGATCCTAAATTTGTTTTAGCATGTTGGGTCAAATTCTTATCATTGCAGGTTTTTATGAATGACTGTAAAAGTATACAAACAAATAAATTAAAAAATACTACCTTCTATCTCTAAAACATTTTTATTGTATTAACTAAATCTCTAAACATTTTTGTCTCAATTTCTTGTACTTCATTGTCTGCTCAGGAGCAGCATTCCTGGAAAGTTGCTCTTCCTGGATTGCTCCTGTAAGGAAGAGCACACTTCATAGAGGCAATTGATTTCAAAGTCCTTTGAAAATGGGTTAAAAGAGATTGTCTTCATTTTTGTTAATTTGGAGCCATCCTAGAAACTTTATATAAAGTTGTATTAAAATTAAAGTGCAAACTATATTTTTCCCAATTATAAATGTGTATGCCATTCTTTTCTTTTTTTTTTTTTTTGAATCCTGAATTATCTTTCCAGCTATTCCCTTCAATTGTGTCTACCCTGAGAACTGTATTACTGATTAAACTGAAATGCTTACCAGTTATAGGATATCTTATACATTTAAGCACATTTTATTTTGCTATGACATTTGCTCTTTTAGTTTAGAATACCTTTATACCCTTATCTCTGATCAAGGAATTTCTATATGCCTTTAATACTCCGTGTTAAGTGTTAACTCTTGATCCTCCCAGGAAAAGTTAATACCTTTTTCTTCTCTGCTCCTAGAATATATTTCTTTTATATCTATTTTAAGCATTTTTTAAACTCAGTATTTCAGTTGTGTTCATATCTGCCAACGTAACACTGAAGGCTCTTTGAGTTGAGGTCTATGTCTTTGTCTCAACCACTGAGAGTAACAGAAGTGCTCTGTTACTACATGGGTTCAGTGCTCACAAATAGGTGCCAATTGCACATCAATGCACAGTGATGGATGGAGACAATCATTACCTTTCAAATAGCTTGGAATTTTACTTCATAGCTTATAATTGTCAACTATAATAGTATAGACAAATAGCAACATGTGAGTTCATTTTCCCCACAGTGATTGCAAACAGTTAATACAGTTGCTAATAATAAGATATAAAAAATTGTACCAATTTAGAAAAATCCTAAGTTTTATGCAGAATTTTTTAATTGATGATTTTAAGGTAAAGCTTTGAATAAGGGCTAGATATTAACAATCAAATGATAAAACCAAGGTAGAAAAGAGTTATTTTTTGAAAAAGTGTTAGAGAAAAACTAAACGTGAATTAGATTTTTTTCATTTAACTATATACTGTTAATATTTATTTTTTATTTTAAAGGGAAATATTTTTTAAAGTAATAGTAATTTACCATTAGCTGGATGTTTTATTTTAGGCTTCTCTTATCTCCAGTAGAAACACCAATGGGCCTAAACGTCTTTATTTCTCAAACTTTTAATAAAATTAGTATAGCATTTATTGATAATTTTTATACCCACTTGCACTTATTTTACTTTAATTCAGCTAACATCTATTTTTAGTAATCCTCAGTTATTTTTACTTTATTTTATTTTTTAATTGAAATGGGGTCTTGATGTGTTGCCCAGGCTGGACTTGATCTCCTGGGCTCAAGCAATTCTCCTGCCTTGGCATCCCAAAGTACTGGGATTATAGGCATGAGCCACTGTGCCTGGCTCTAAACTACATAAATCATACAGTTCATCGACTTGGATCAAATTAATCTTAGCAGTATTATTGTTCTTTCTTCTTTCCTAACACTAGAAAACTTTCCTTGAGTTTAACTATGCCACATTGCCTATAAACATGAGCTAAATAGTGCCTAAAACATTTGCTTATTATAATTCTTACTGTAATATAAAAACATTATCCTACAATAAACGCAACAGAACCTGTGGCTTTTTTCTTTCTTCCAGGTGACTACACATATTCCTCTAAGACATGCACTTCATATTTGGCCATGTGACAAGAATAATTTTCAGCCACAATGATTAATTTCACTAACTTTATAAACATTATTGGCACATGGTTCTTATTTGCCTCACTCTTATTTGCCTTTCCAAACAACAGATGAAATGTTACAATGTGATGTACATGTTGTATGAATTGTATAAATGAGAAAAATAAAAATTACAATTTTTCAAAATAATAAACAAAGGATGTTCTGGCAATGTTCTGGTTATCTTCTACTCTCCCTTCCTCCACTTCCCTACTCAACTCCTTGGAGGTTAGGTTGATCAACTGGCTACCTTTGGGGTGGGGTCATTCTGGTTTATATCTAAAGAACATTGAAAAAACAGAACAGAGCCAGATCTCTAAGCCCAAGGGACATCTGGCTGCCTGAAGTCTTCCAGGCTATGGGTTGTCAAAAAAGTTTCTAAAGTGCAAGAGTGTGTTCAAAGGACACATTTTTACAAGGCATGCATGCATTTTGCATTAATGTTCCCTGATGTTTATTTGTCACTGCTTATATCTAAATCTTCAGAAGATGTCTTCTCTCTCTGCTTAATGTCATGACCTAAAAGAATAATTATCCATTTTGTTCAGCTTTCCAAATAATATTAAGAAATAGCAAGTGCATCATATTTTGTCATCAAAATCACCCAAATTAGTGATTCCTTTCAATTATTTATATAAAATAATTTGTAGGCTGATGATGATGAGGATTATTACTATTATTTGAGATGAAGTATCTCTCTGTCACCCAAGGTGGAGTACAGTAGTGCGATCTCAGCTCACTGCAACCTCTGCTTCCTGGGTTCAAGTAATTCTCTTGCCTCAGCCTCCCAAGTAGGTGGGACTACAGGCACACACCACCACATCTGGGTAATTTTTCTGTTTTTAGTAGTGATGGAGTTTCACCATGTTGGCCAGGCTGGTCTTGAACTCCTGACCTCAAGTGATCTGCACCCCCTGGCTTCCCAAAGTGCTGGGATTACAGGCATGAGGCACCACACCTGGCCTGAAGATTATTATTTTAACTGGTATTATCATCCTCCCTATTCAGAATGCTACAACATATCCTTTAAGATTCACCTAAAAACAGTCTTATATTTTCAATGGATAGAATGTAAAATCCTATTAGTGCATGTAAACTTTATATTCTACAAATTATATTAGCTCATAGGGCCATTTATTACCTACTTAATTAGTTAATACATAGTATTTCTGTCTCAATATAAAATAAAGGCAAAATAGTCTACATTCTTGAAGACAATGTAGCAGATAATTTGGAAAAGTTTGAATGAGATACTTGATAGAATTTTAATTTTTCTCAGAAATAATTAGCTCTACACAATTTCAGTATTTTATAAAAAAATTCATTTCTTGATTGCTATCCTAGCCACTCCTAGCATCTCTAGGCAGGGCACAGAACTGAAAGGGAAATAGATTCTTCTTGGAAACTAGTAAAATAATAAATTTAGGTCTCAAAGACAGTGCAAATACAGGGTTATGTCCACTGTTTAAAATCAGATATATGTTTAACTCTTCCTGAAATTGTTGGAGTTGGTACTTCTATGGATCTTTATTGGTTGCTACCATTCTGCAGTCAGAATTCTTAGTGCTTTGCCAACAAGTGCATTGGCTCATATGGAATGCTCTTGGAGCACAGACCAGACCCCTTTCCAATAACCTTCTCCTCCCTACAAGGTCAAGGGGCTAGGGATATATAGGATGGGCGGAGCCTCCTACCCCAACCTTTCCCCTGCCACCCTTCACTTCTGTCACTCATGGGTCCCAATCCACTCCTCCCCTACTTTAAAAGGCTACAGAGAATGACTTCCTCTCACGGACTAAAGGACAACATTACAGAGCTATCTTCTCTTACACTCAAAGGAAATCTAAACCATTTGAGGAAGTAAGAATGGCTTTGATTACTCAAGCTATTTCTTTCCCATAAGTTGAACATGGCGTAAGAGCATTCTTGAACTTTCTCAGAGAGTCTGTCCTCAGCCTTGCCCTTCTTGATTTTCTAGAAAGGATTACTGGCTTCTGCTACCTAGGGTCCTCCCTGAATTACCTTTTTCAATCATCACAACTTGATGCTTATTTTTAAGGTTATATATAAATATAAATATTTTATTTTAGTTCTGATCTCTCTTATAATTAAGAAATTGTATCTTCAGTTTCTTTTTCAGAATTAAGATTCTTTTTGAGAAATATTTGAAGTAAAATACATTTGTCTTACTGTATACAAGACCATGTGGCTAATTAACAAGCTCTCTTTTACCTGCAAAGGTGAGAAACATTTTAAAATAGAAAAATAAATAATTACTAAAAATTGCAATGGAAGTCATCAGCTTTCACCTTGATTTTTGACAGTTTTGACTTTGGTTGCCTGTCCATCAATATATCTTTATATTTAAAGAAAAACATCGGCTGGTGGTAAAAGATGATTACTCAATAATACCGTACATGCTATATTTGCTCCTTTTTCAACAGTTCCTATTTATTTATTTAGAATATAAAAATGTAATGAACAAAACTAGAATTAAGAGTAATTCATTTTAGAGAATCTGAAGCATGTTTAAAAAATAGCAGTAAATGAAGAAATTATTAAGAATTTATTCTGAAAAAGCCTTATAGGGAACTAATTGTACACATTTCTACAAATTCCCCCAATATGCATAAACATCCACATAATGAAATAGGAATTAGTACCCTGGGCTCTTTTTCCCTCATTTGATTAACATACTTATTTTAGGAGGAAAAAAAAAAAAAAACTACTGGTGAAAGATGTGGCTTTTGAATGGAAAAGAGGGGGAAAAAAACCCATGGTGTCACAGATGGCTGTCAGGATAAAATGAAGCATGGGTCTGCTGAGAGAATCAAGCATCAGTGTGAAATCCGAACAGAAAGGCACAGAGCAGAAGGCAACATTTCAAAAGGCATTTGGCACCAAGTGGCATTGTGAGGGTTAATTTACTGCCAGGAGCTGCTGGGCCTTTCATTCTCCAAAGACACACAATAGACAGATCCCCGAAGTGCCCATCATAATCACAGATGCTGGGGGATTAATGCTAAGATGAAAGCTTCATGAATATTAAAAATATCAAAACTGATAATGATGTAGCAGGGTTTGAACTAACATTCAATCTCAAAATCTAAGAGTATGGCACGCAGGCATAGTAAGACACTGTCTTTTAAAAACTGATTAAAACCTCCTCAGTTTGTAACAGAAAGAAGCTTATGCATATTAGGACCTGAATTGGCTGCCAAACTTTACAAATTGCACAGACTAATTACCATAATTAAGCCTTGGATTGAAGAAGAAAATTCCATTTATCTCAGGCTGACTCAGTGGAACTTCAACAAAGAAAGCACTGACATCAGATGGGCTTTTCCCTCAAATGATGTTTCAAAGCCCACTAAAAATAAACAAACAAACAAAAGAGACCCCATCCTCTTAGAAGCAGGAATAGTAACCAGTTTAAAATGGAGTTGAAGGAAACAATTGTTCAATGTTATAGATACGAGTTTAGGTCCATTTAGCCTACCGCACGTGAGAAGCTCCATTTAAAAATAAAAGGCCCTTAATTTAAAAAGTCTGAATTATAAATATTTATCTAAGAGAATTGTTAAAAATTGAGTGTATTTCAATTTACTTCATTGACTTAATGAATGGTTCTGTGATTTAACTATGATTTAGAATTTAGTTGGCTTAGTTTCTGGCAAGGATGAAGTTAGAATAACTTGCTAAATATCTTAGCTGTCTTCTCTTGCAGACATCAGTAGTAACAGAAGTAAACCAAGTTAGACCACATTTTGTTTATTTTTAGATTTTCTTAAAACATTTGTAAAAAGCCATGCTAGTGAATATCATGGTTATTTCCATGTGTTGCCTAGCCTAAATGCAGTTAATAGGTTTATTAGTGAATCAGTGAACTTTGGGAAAAATTGTAATTATGAAAGTTGAGTAATAAAGTTGCTACAATAATGAATATTTCTGAAGCTTGTTTCTGACACCGAATACCCAGAATAAAGGATTTAAAACAATTATATCTGATTATGAGAAACATTAAGAGTAATTTTTAATCGATGTTGAACATTTGGTTTATATTTTGAAATGAATTGATCTTGAATTAGAGTAAAGCATTTGCACTTTTAGTTTACAATAGTTGCTTGCAGAGATTGTAAAACTGGCCATATGTTGATTTTATTGGTCAACATGTGAAATGTTTTTGGTGTGCTTTCTCTTATATTTTAATAACTTAAAAACATCCTGATAATCACAGTTTTAACTTGCCTCCTTTATTTTATCTAATAGTTTCTTCTAATTTCAATTTATCCATTGCCCTGAGTCTTGCCTTCTAGTGACCTGTTCTTCAGAGTTACTTAACATACAAATACGATCACACTGTTTACCTTCCCTTCCTCAGTGATTAGTCTTTAGGATGAAGCCCAAATTCCTTAGCGCAGCATAAATGGGCGTGGTATCTGGCCATAGTCTACTTCTTAGTCTTCATTTCTTGTTAACCCTTTCTCATTTATTATTTCCCAATATAAATTTTTGAAGACCTATATTTCAGGCACTGCCATAGTCACTGGGGATAAATACTAACAAAACAAATATGACTCCCCGCCTCAATGAAGATTATAGTTAGGTGAAGGGAAGTACGTTTTAAAAAATTTGACTTTTTCTCCTTTCTCCCTCCAACCACCCCACATATGTGCATAGATATATGTACTTTTTCCAACTTTCCAACTGCAAATTGAGGTGATATAGCACAGTGGCTAAGGACATAAATTCTGAAGCCTTGTTCAAATCTTAGCTCTACCACTTAATGATGTTGAACTTGGGCAAGTTACCCCACCAAACCTGCCTTCTACCATTTCTCAATGTTTGTTATGAGGAATAAATAAGCAAATACAATGTAACTACCTGAAATGGTCTGGTACATAGTAGTAACAGCCATTATTATTATTAGTGTAGTCAATGATATAAAAGAAAAAAGTCAGTGTTATGATGGGTCATAACTGGGTGAGGGGCCCTAACTTGGTCTGAGGAGTCAACAATGGCTTCTCCTGGAAGTAACTATGCAGTTGATTTCTGAAGGTTGATCAGTTGGAGGGTGTGGAGGTGGGTGAGGTTCAGTGTTTTCCATTCAGAACGCACTTCCCTGAGAACATCTTGAAGGAGCCAGCATCCAGGGGTGTCTTATGGTCTGAAAGAAGGCTGGTGAGATTGTAGCGCAGAAGGAAGTGGGTTAAATGAGACAGCCACTCTAATTTATGTTTGTGAAAATGCTGTTATTTTCTCTTATTTCTCAATTTCCTAGACTTCTCTCTCCCCAAGCCCTCTGTCTCTCATACTGTTCTCCAGTCTGTACTTGTTCTCCAGAATATGGATATGTTTAGCCTCTCCTTCAGGGAACCTCCCCACGGACCCCACTGTCCTCACATCCTTTCTTCTCTCTGTTGTAGACTGGGCACTTTCACTCTGTGGGAACCCATATCAGAGCATTTATTTCTCTGTATTTTCCTCATGGGCTACTAGATGGTGAGCTACCTAATCACAGAGCTTTTGCATTATTTATCTTTGAATTGACATTGGCCTTGCATCCAACATTGGCACTGGCCTGGCATATAACTTGTACTAAGGTATAAAGTTTTGCCAACTCAGTGAATTAAAATATGGACCCTGAGTGCATACAGTGTACAGTATAGACTATACAGTCTACAAATAATATTGAACTTAAATGCTCACAAATGCAAGGTGGGAGGCATCAAAATATACTTATCTTGTGAAATCGAGTGTTTCTCTGGTGTGTAGTCTTGACTCTCATTATAAACTCTTACACTAACTCTTTTATTTTTAAATGAAAGACAGAGTTGGCATTTCTATTGTAAATTATTTATAGTAAGGAATATGAGAAATGTAACATTTTACCTTAATGTAAGAAATTTTCACCAGATTCATATTTCATCACTATAATCACTCAGCCTACCCAGGCAAACATAAATTTAAATAAAGATTTAAGAGACATAGGGAGACCCCATCTCTACAAAATAATTTTAAAAATTAGCCAGGCATAGTGGTAGTGCCTATAGTTCCAGCTGCCTGGGATGCTGAGATGGAAGGACTGTTTGTGCCTGGAAGGTCAAGGCTGCAGTGAGATATTACCATGCCAATGCATTCCAACCTGGGAGACAGAATGAGATCTTGTTCCAAAAAAAAGAAATTAAGAAAATTGATTTTATTCACATATATATATATATATGTTTTATGCACTTATATATATTTATAACATAGTATTGGAAACCAAGGTCAGTGGTAGAATTTCTTCCTGTATGCTAGGATATATTAATTTTTGTTTGTATTTATCTTTGCTTTTCCCTTCCTCCATGTAGACTTAAAATTATTAAGTCACAGTTGATATTCACTACTAACATATGATGCAACAATAAATTTGCTAACCTAGAATTGTAAATTGCTCTTTAGCATCTACAGCTCTGTCCTTTCCTCCACTTTCTTCCCATATTTTTTTCAGTTTAGTGTCAAATGCCTTTTGAGTGGACACTGATTCCACAGTTGATTGCCACTGACTGACTGCCAAGCTCCCAAAACTAAAAATGCCTTTTCCCCTCTTAGCATCTGTTTTTTGAGCCTAAGTACAGAGAACCGTGTCAGGAAACCACTTTTTCAGTTATTTCAGCCTATACATACAAATGAAGCATCTACACTGCCCTAAATAGGGATTCATGGCTCAGAGAAAAATGTTGGGCTATGACACATAATGAAATAGGTCTGCCTTCATCAGCACTGGAGCACAGGCGTGTGTTTCTGTGTGTGTGTGTGTGTGTGTGTGTGTGTGTGTGCGCGCGCGCACCCGCGTGCCTGCACACTGGAGGGGGGACGGTTAGGAGATAAGGCTGACAATGTAAGTTTAGTGTGTAAAGGGGCTAAATACTAGAGGGCATATGAACAGGAGCAGACTTTCTCAAAAGGGTTAAGTAAGAAATGTAAGTCCTGAAAGAGGAAAAATTTCAAGTGACTATTTTCCCACTCCTCTCAAGAATGGAACATAGCTTGTACCAGTTAAGATACATAGAGATAAATTAATTTCTTACACACAATGGCTTTTTAATTTTAATCCACTAAGGTACATTTTATGATCTTAATTTCCTTTTTAGAAATAAGGTTCCACAAATTTTATAGGATTTGAGTCATCAAATTCTGGATCCACCATGAAAATGGGGTGAAACAGAGTGTTTTTTACTTAGTTCCAGTTCTCTCTCTGAAATATCTGAAAGAGGGAACTCTGGAAGTAGATGGATGAATGTGAAGAAAGAGAAGCTACAAGTTGAGGGCAAGCTTATCAGCAGAGATCAAGACTGTTAGAAGTGACTCAGTGGATTTAAGAAACTCTCCAGGTTTGGAACAGCCTCTTGAGGAATGGGAAATGTAGCTGGCTGGACGCATGTAGTTGAATTAATACATTCTGGTAAAAGCCCACATGAGTAAGGAAACAAGAAATAGATCTGTCTCCTTACTAAGAAACATTCTCCAGGTTTACTGGGAAGCAGTGGAAGAGAAAAATAGAAGAGCTGAATAAATGGTCCTTGGGTATGATTGGGTTACAAAGATAGAATGAGAAGGGACCTGCTTAGGGTAATGCAGTTGGTTAGTGGCAGAGCCTGGACTGGGTCCAATATCGCCCCCAGGGTTATCCAGGAACTGAAGGAGACTCAGCTAAACTGATAATGGGAATTCCCTCTAGCCACTAGATGATTTCTGTTATTGGAGATGTAACATTAGTAAATTATCTGAATTTTTGTTGTCTATGAAGGAAAACAGCAACATAACCCTGAATGTAATGATTAAAGAAGAACAAGGGAAGTTGTCAATAAATACATGCATTTTTGGTATTTCAGTTAATACAAACTTGTAATTCAATTATTATTAATATGGCAGTTAATGCTTCATTATGCTTCAAATTAAATAAAATGTTTTGTTTAAATCCTGTAATGTTTTTGTTTCCTCCAGAATTTGGCTCTTTTAATATTTGCTGGTCTTATTCAATTACCAGTGATGTCAAGCAGAAAAAAATAAAAGTATCAGCACGATGCAGTGAACAGAGTAAACATATGACTTTTAAATGTCCCAAATGAGAAAGCTTAGGCTGCACATTATTGAAAGGATATTCTACAGATTGTTAATGCCCTTCTATTTGCTCACATTAGTTCCCTCAGTTGGGCCTCTTTTTAAAAAGACAATAATCCTATCAACAGAAACTTGAAATGTAGGTCTTTCCGAGCTTTGGAAAGTGAGCTCTGTTCTCATTTAAGACTACGTATAGATTTCTAGTGTGGCAGACAGCAACATGCTGTCAAGTGAACTGTTACAATAAATTCTGAGAATTTTATAGGGAGTCATCACACAACCTACAGTTGCTTGTGCTTTAGAGAAGCAAGAAAGCACTACTCAATGACAGAAATCCCATCTGGGTAAAAGACTCCTATTCTCTTGGTCAGTGTGGACAATGGAGTTGGGTCAGGGCCAGGACTTATGGTAGGCGAGTCAGCTTGGGTTTTTCCTTCAAAAAGACCAAGACTGGGGAAGAGCTGTATTAATGGGAAAATGATTTTGTGCTCAAGCTATTGTTTTAAGGAAAGGAATCTCTCTGATCTGGTAAGGTTTCCAGACAACTAGGACTCTGGAAAGGATCTCTGAAAAGTGGGGGAAATTGCTGGAGCCCTTCGATTCTACGTATTTCTTTCAAGAGTTTCCTTCTACAATATCCTTTGATGTACAGTCTTTGAGCTCCAAAAGCCAGATTAATTATCAACACAACCTGCAGCATTTCTCAACTTACTTAGAACAAATATCAGAGTCCCTTTTCCTTCTTTCCTTGAGCAGTGGAGAGTGCACAGGTTTGAGAATCAGCCAGACTCCTCCATGTTCACATTCTGGCTGTGGACATTTACGCAACTTCAAAAAGCTCAGTTTTTTTCTCTGTAGAATGTGGTTGCTGACTTCTGTGTCATAGTGCTAATCTGAGAATCACAGTGTCTACCAGAGGAAGCACACGTACAACAATAGTACTAATTGGATAACT
The DNA here is from genome assembly GCF_001604975.1 of Cebus imitator. Classification (NCBI taxonomy): domain Eukaryota; kingdom Metazoa; phylum Chordata; class Mammalia; order Primates; family Cebidae; genus Cebus; species Cebus imitator. Next base: position 10,839,481 of record NW_016107322.1, read on the forward strand.
TATTCTGAACAAGTAACTGCTATCCCAATCTAGATAACTCTCTGAGAAGGGAAAAATCTGTTGGGGTTCAGCTCTTTCTCTGGTCTCTCTCTCTCCAGGTGTCTTTGGATTTTATGCTGTGGTAATAATTTATTTTGGCTAGAAACATTTCCTTTTATAAGGAGATGGTTATAGAGCTAAGGGTTCATTCTAATGGAATTTCAGGCAGTCAGTAGAAAGACTTAGGACAAAAAGTTTCATTTTCACTCTTTTATTTACAAGTGCTTACCTATAGTATAAATACATAGAGATAGTATTCATGTTGTTCGGTGACTCTTACCATTTTTAGTCATTAAGGTCACTTCCTAATCATACACTTTATTCATCCTGTTCTGATTTCCTATTATGTTTTCATCTTAGATCATAACTGAGCTAAACAGTTGAGATTAGAAATCGTCACATTTCTAATCTGTCTCAAGGGTACTTGTTTAAATCCTGTTAGCTCAGTGATGACAGGAAGTCAATAAAGACCCACGCAACTTGATTGTAAAATTTGAAATTAATTTGTTGTTGTCATTCAGTATCTAGCTCCATTTAAAACCATCTGGACTTTTTGGTTGGTCATCTTGGAGAAGCAATGTTAAATGCTTTATCTTGTGAGCACAGTTTGCTTTCCTTTTCTTATATAAAACTTATTAAAATGAATTCCAGATTATAGAATTCATAATAAAACTCTCTCTATGTTTATATCTCTCTGTGTGCATTTATATGTAGTGTGTAAATTGTATGTCACCAGATCTGCTAAATACTTTTCAACTGACCTCCAAGTTTCATTAAAAATTATTTACAATAAAGAATATATTCAACATAGAGTCTTGAAACATTTAAGTACCCCAAGTCCTTTATTTTAATGATGAGGAATCCGGCAGCCAAAGACACTGAGTGACCAGTGTTCGAAGTGACCTGTATTAAAAGTGACCCAGTTACTTAATGACAGTTTTCGTGTATTATTCTGTAGCCCAAGCTCTATATTTTATCTGCATGTAAATCTTGGCTAAAGAATGATACCCTGGATAACTTTATTTGCTCTTCTACATGTATGAGCATATGTGATGTTCATTACGTGTGTATGTTCAACTGTCCTTCTTTATTGAATGAATCTGGTTTTTCCTCTCTGATTTATGTATATCTACACACACACACATATCCATACACACATACATGTTTATAAACACATATGTGTTTTGAATATGCACATATTTATCTATAAACATCTATATATACATGTACATATAAATGTCTACAAACACACACACATACACACACATATGTGGCTAAGCCTCTTCTCCATATCCTTCTCCAATATGTCCATATTCTCTATTGCACAGCTGTACCATTTAGGTGACAAGTTTCTCAGTCTAGGCCCTGCCACTTTCATCTTAATGCCCAATTTGGTTATCAGTGGGGTCATTCACCATGTATTCTGCTGGCTGCCTTTGAACTTGTTATAGGATTGTACTATTTCATCCTTCTTGGGTGTGACCATGTGGCTCACTTTCAGTGAAATGTAAGCAAAAGATTAAAGGGCTATTCCATGATTTACCATCCCCCTTCCTACTGCTACAACAGTCATGGACACATTGTGAGATGAGGTCCTCATTCTGGGTTTCTGGATAGCAACAATGGGCAGATCTCCCTTTCTAATTCCAAGTGGGACAAGTGTAAAATAAACTACCTTTGGTAGTCTCTTATTAGAAATATTGCATAGTAAATGAGATTTCCTCTGACTGCCCAAATACGGGACTCGGATTGTAAGTTAACTATGATTTCTCTGGGAAAGGTTTACTGCAGAAGTGCATTATGACCTAGGTTCTGACATATGTGTAAAATGATGAAAACGGAAAGCATAAAACCTCCCAATGTGAGTAGGAAGATGGAGAATTCACCTCAGCATTCTGCTAGTTTGAGAAGAATGCTATCTTCAGATTAGAAGAGCTCCAAAGTACACAGTTATCCATTTTAACTTCTATGAAACACCAATTATCACAAGAAAATATGTCATGCTGTATTCCAGAGAGGTCAGAAGAAGAGGTAATACATGGAAAAACTTTCTGAGCATTAGATCTGTCCCCAGATGGAACTGGCACTCCTGTAAAAGGCCAGATGACTAACTGGAAGAGATACCAAATAAGAGTTTCTAGATTGCCTCTAAATTTCCTCCATGTGCCAAGGTCCTGCCATCATCTCTCTCTCTACCATGATGATTCTAGATTTTCTCTGGAGCTGCATGGATCACAATCATATGTGCATTTCTTAAATACTACTTGATAGTGAGAATCGTCCTTTAAAGCATAATCATTTCTAATGGATTTTTTTCTCAGTCAATTACTATACACATTTAAATGTGGTACTGAGAATAAATTTTGTCCAACGCTAAATAATTCAATCACTTGAGGGGGAATCTTTGAATGCAAAATGTTGACAGAACTCTTTTGAACAAAAGTTCCAAAAGCAATCCAGAAAACAGAATTAGCTCACTCTGCCAGAATTTCTGGGACATATTTTAATCTGGCTAGTATATAATCTGTTCTATAAAACAAAAATCTGGTTTTAGGACCAGCTATAGTCAATTCAATACAGTTAATTAAAATTTGTTCTAGCATATTAACAGAAATAAACCCACATTTATTTTAAGCTATCCTAATACACTATATTCAACTCCATTTAGTTTATGTGATTGAAAGGAGTTGGTAAAAAAGAAAACTGCCTGAGGAGGCAGGAAACCTAGTTTATAGTTGTGGCTTTGCCCCTAAGTCCCCGTGTGACCCATGCTGAGCCAAAAGATCTATTCAAATATCAACATTCTATGAGTGTGCTATTTCTCTGATAAAAACAAAATTTTATCTTTCTATTTTTATACTGAGTGCAGAATGCTTACAGATTGCAGTAGAATTCAGCCAGTTCTAAATTCCTGCTGCTCTGTAACAGGTGTGAATGAAAAGGGTGACAAAATATGTACACAAACAAGTGTTAGGAAATTGTGTTTAGCCTTGAAGAGAGACTTTTACTGTTTTTTAAAACTATATTTGTAATATTTTTACATGCAAGTATCTTTAAGAATATGTGTGAGTTCTTAATGTAGAGAAGAAAGGCTGTTGCTTCTTTGATTTGCCGCATAAACACAAAAACTAGCAGTAGTTACATTAAATATTTTTGGGGACACAGGATACTTTTTTCTTTTTTTGTTACTATAATAGGAATATATCACCAAGATAGAAAAAACAAGATAATACAGAAAACAATAGCAGTTTGTTAACGGCTTTGTATATATAAACCTGGAACTTTTAAGTTGTATTCATACTGTGCTCGTTTGATCACTTTTGTATTTGTATACATACTTTGCATATGCATTGGCAGGTGTGCGTGCACACAAATGTCATCTTTCTGTTTGCTTGTATAAAGGGAGTTGTTTCTTTCACTCATTTTTTAAAACTTGGATTTTTTTTTTTTTAATATTAAGATGCCCTTTCATTGAACCAATACATTTCATGGAAGCTGAGCTTTTTTTTTTTTTTTTTTTATTTTTTTTTTTTTTTTTTTTTTTTTGGCCAATGTGTTCAAGTACTATCTCTATGAGAGCGGAGATCTTGTCTGTCTTGTTCTCTAGTATATTCCCCAAACTGAGCAATGCCCATAGTGGCTTACTCACTGTCTGAATGCTTTGGTGTCCTCTCAAAATTCATATTATGTAACCTAATATTCAAGGTAATGGTGTTAGGAGGTGAAGCCTTCCGGGTATGATTAGGTCATGAGGGCAGATCTCTCATGAATGAGATTAGTGCCTTTATAAAAGAGGCCCAAAGGAGATTGTTTGCCCCTTCTGCCAAGTGAGAAGACGCCTTCTGTGAACCAGAAAGTGTGACACTGTATATCTGCTGGCATTGTGATCTTGGATTTCCCAGCCTCAAGAAGTAAACACAAACATTTCTGTTTTTATAAGCTGCCCAGTTTATAGTATTTGTTACAGCAGCTAGAATACACTAGATCATTTGCTAAATATTTACTGATTAGATATATGAAATTGAACAAATGCATTCATGGATACCTATCTATTAATATTAGGAATACAGTTGTACAGAGGTGGTTTAAGGCCACTTAATAGCTTGAGTAATTTTACAAATATTGATAAAATATAAATTTATTAAATACATAAAATAATTAAGCATAGATACCCACCTGCACACCAATTCTGGCTGATAAATTTGAGCCAAAAAAAATGTAAATATAAAAAAAAGGAGTGATTATAAGCAGAACAAAGAGAATAAGAAAGTTAGACTAAGTCCATGTTATGTTTGTTTCTGCTGCTGCTCCTACGGAAAGGTGAGGGGGATGTGTATCTGTGTGTACATCTCTGTATTTTTGCATAGCTATAAAACCCTAGCATTAACAGAGAAGATCTGAGTCTTTGATTTAAGGACTATTTACCCATATTCCCAAAAAAGAAAATATATTAGGCCAATAGGTCTGTACTTTTGGTATAAAAATATTATAACATGAAATGTAGTCAAAATGAAGTGGCACTCTGAGGCATTAAGCCGTTCACCATATTCCTTCAGGAGAATAATAAGAAAAGCAATACAGTAGACTTGTAACCCATTTTAACTTGAAATCTGAGTTTTAAGCCCAATTTGAGATCTTAGTTTAAGATGAAACAGTTTAAAGAAACATATATATGTGATTATTTATTTCAAAAGAGCAAATACATGGGATGTAATTTATAAATTAAATGGGTATGGTAGAATGTTAAGAGAATACACTAAAGTATTTGTAGGAGCTCTTTATAATTTAATGATACTGAAGCCGAAGTTAGAACAATGGGTTTCTCTACTATACATCCCAAGTTTACAAATGAGTTGTGTTACAGAATTTAATATATTCATTGTTTTACTTGATGTATTTTCTGTGAAGAAATGCTTTAAACAATGGTTCTACTTTTAAAGCATGTGTAACATTTCTGATGTATCTCGTAACAGCACTAATAATTATATAATGAAGCTTATATAATTATAAAGTTTAACTAAAATTTACCCTGTCTTATATATTGTTCAAAAATGTATTCTGATTCCACATAAAATTCTGGAAATACCTCTCTTCAGGCTACAGAAATGAGGATCCCTTTATGGAATGCTGCCCAGGAGAACTTTCTGTTTTGGTAAAAATATTTTATAAACCCATGTGTGGTTGGCTATTGAGTACTTGGGATGGGGTTAGTATAGAGAAGAACTGAATTATTCATAACTTTGTTTTAATTTTGAATAACTACATGTGAATGGTGGCTATCTTATTGGACAGTATACAGGTAGTTCATACTTCTAAGACTTTGTCACAAATTTAGTATTGGAGAGCAGGTTAGAGAGGTAGATTATTCTTATTAGTTCCTGTTGATGATGGGGTTGTGTAATTTGATTTTAGGTATCTTACAAACGCAGTGTCTACAAATAAATCAGTGGTGTTGTACTGTTTTCCCTTACTGTTTTACATTTTTCTCTTTCCTCCCTGAAGTCCTTCTCTGTCTTTAAGATCCGACTTGAATGTTTTCTCTGTAAGGTCCCTCTTGACTCAATTACTATATTATATGTATACATATAAATTAAAACTTATCAAATAAATGTCTCAGATCTCTAAGCTTTTTATAAAAATGTTTGTTTCACAAACTTTATCTTATGCAGATTATGTTCTTCAGTATTATTATTGTTTCTAGTGAAACTGTGACTATGTGAAGGAATGCATGAAAAAAAAATCAAACATAGATTTTCCCTTTAAGGTGTTTATAACAGGGATACATACAATATATTTTCTAAATCTCTCTGTGATCCATCCATTGAGATATTTTTAGGACAGGCACGTTAGGTCATACAGTGAGCTATACTATCTAAAACTATAAAGAAAAAATGAGGAAGCTCATATTTGCTGACAATAGTTTTAAAATATGTAGAAAATATTAATTAAATCTTGGTTAATTCTTGTGGTTTTTGAGTGTGAGGGGCAAGTTATCTTATTTTACTTATCTTTACTGAATATTTATTGCTCTTTTACTAAAAAATTGTTTGCTGCAAGATGGCTGAATAGGAACAGCTCTGGAATGCAGTTCCCAGCCAGAACAATGCAGAGGGTGAGTGATCACTGCATTTCCAAATGAGTTATTACTGCCCACAGACCAGGAGATTCCAGTGCTGAAATGTGCCACAAGTTTCTAGCATGGATATTTCAGCTGGCAGATTGGGTGTCTGCACAAAAACTCACATAAATCTGGATGGTCTTTTCAACTGGTGCCTGGAATGCCTGGGAGACAGAGCTGCCCATTCGACTGAAAAAAAGGGGGCTGAAACAGGGAGCCAGGTGATCTGGCTTGGCGGGTCCCACCCCCACAAAGACAAGCAATCTGAAATGCTCTGGATTGAGAATTTTAAAGCAAGCACAGCAGGACCCAGGACAGTCCAGCTTTGTGGGGGAAAGGGTGTCTGCCATTACCTAGGCAATCCATTACTGAGGCAGTCTGCCATTACCGAGGCAGTCCTTCATTACTGAGGCAGTTCTAACTACACCTCTACAAACAAAACCGCAAGGAAATTCACACAACAGCTGGGCAGAGCCCACGGTAGCTCAGCAATGCCTCTGCTGGCAGATTGTGACTAGGCTAACTCCTCACTGGAGAGGGCATCTCTGAAAAAAGGCGGCAGCATGCCAGGAACTTATAAATAAAGCCCCATCTTCCCAGAACAGAGCACCTGGGAAAAAAGGCAGTTATGAGTTCCACTGCAGCAGACTTAAACATACCTGCCCAGCAGCTCTGAGCAAAACAACGGAGCCCAAAGCTCAGCACTTGAGCTCCTATAAGGGTCACACTGTCTCCTTAAGTGGCTCCCTGACCCCTGTATATCCAAAGAGATGCCTCATAAAGGAAACCTCAGGCTGACATCTGGCAGGTATCCTTCTGGGACAAAGATAACAGAAGAAGAAACTGGCAGAAACCCTTAATGTTCTGCAGCTGCCCCAGATAATCCCCAGGAAAGCAGGGTCTGGAGTGGACCTCCAGCAGGCCTATAGCAAGGGTCCTGACTGTTAGAAGGAAAATTAAAACACAGAAATAACTTCATCATCAACAAAAAGGACATCCACTCAGAGACCTCATTCAAAAGTCACCAACTACAAAGACCACAGGTAGATAAATCTACAAAGATGGGAAGAAACCAGTGCAAAAAGGATGAAAACACCCGAAACGAGAACACCTCTCCGCCTCCAGGGGATCACAGCTCCTCATTAGCAAGGGACCAAATCTGGATCGCGAATGAATCTGATAAATTGGCTTCAGAAAGTGGGTAATAAACTTCTCTGAGTTAAAAGAACATGTTATAACACAATGAAAAGAAACTAAGAACCCTGAAAAAAGGTTTGACAAAATGCTAATGAGAATAAACAG
>NW_016107322.1:10847128-10849873 GCF_001604975.1 Cebus imitator
TATGTGAAAAGACCTAATCTATGTGTGATAGGTGTATCTGAATGTGATGGAGAGAATGAACCCAAGTTGGAAAATACTCTTCAGGAGATTATCCAGGAAAACTTCCCCAACCTAGCAAGGCAGGCCAATATTCAAGTCCATGAAATACAGAGAACACCACAAAGATATTTCTCAAGAAGAGCAGCCCCAAGGCCCATAATTGTCAGATTCACCAGGGTTGAAATAAAGGGAAAAATGCTAAGGGAAGCCAGAAAGAAAGGTTGGGTTACCCACAAAGGGAAGCCCATCAGACTCACAGTGGATCCCTTGGCAGAAACCTTACAAGCCAGAGGAGACTGGGGGCCAATATTTAACATCCTTAAAGAAAAGAACATTCAACCTAGAATTTTGTATGCACCCACACTAAGCTTCATAAGTGAAGGAGAAATAAAATCCTTTATGAACAAGCAATTGCGGAGAGATTTCGTCACCACCAGGCCTGCCTTACAAGAGCTCCTGAAAGAAGCACTAAACATAGAAAGGAACAACCCGTACCAGCCACTCCAAAAACATACCAAATGGTAAAGAGCATTGACACAATAAAGAAACTGCATCGGCTAATGGGAAAAACACCCAGCTAACATCAAAATGGCAGGATCAAATTCACACATAACAATATTAACCCTAAATGTAAATGGACTAAATGCCCCAATCAAAAGACACAGACTGGCAAATTGGACAAAAAATCAAAACACATGGCTGTGCTGTATCCAGGAAACCCATCTTATGTGCAAGGACACACATAGGATCAAAATAAAGGGATGGAGGAAGATTTACCAAGCAAATGGAGAGCAAAAAAAAAGCAGGAGTTGCAATCCCAGTCTCTGATAAAACAGACACTTTATACCAACAAAGATCAAAAGAGACAAAGAAGGGCATTACATAATGGTGAAAGGATCAATGCAAAAAGAAGAGCTAACGATCCTAAATATACATGCACACAATACAGGAGCACCCAGATACATAAAGCAAGTTCTTAATGACCTCGGTTGTTAAGAAATTGCTTTATATATCTGGGTGCATAAATAACAGTGGGAGACTTGAACACTCCACTGACAATGTTAGACAGATCAACGAGACAGAAAATTAGCAAAGATATCCAGGACTTGAACTCAGATCTGTACCAAGCAAACTAACAGACATCTACAGAACTCTCCACCACAAATCCACAGAATATACATTCTTCTCAGCACCACATCATACCTACTCTAAAACTGACCAAATAATTGGAAGTAAATCACTCCTCAGCAAATGCAAAAGAACAGATATCATAACATACAGTCTCTCACACCACAGTGCAATCAAATTAGAACTCAGGATTAAGAAACTAACTCAGAATCATAAAACTTCATGGAAACTGAACAACTGACTCTTGAATGTTGACTGGATAAACAATGAAATGAAGGCAGAAATAAAGATGTTCTTTGAAACAAACAAGAATGAAGACACAATGTACCAGACTCTGGGACACATTTAAAGCAGTGTCTAGAGGAAAATTTACAGCAATAAATGTGCACATGAGAAACAAGCAAAGATTGAAAATTGACACTCTAACATCAAAACTGAAAGAGCTAGAGGAGCAAGATCAAAAAAACTTAAAAGCTTGCAGAAGACAAGAAATAACTAAGATCAGAGCAGAACTAAAGGAGATAAAACCCCTTCAAAAAATAAATAAATCTGGGATCTCGGTTTTTGAAAAGATCAAAAAATAGACTGCTAGCCAGATTAATAAAAAAGAAAAGAGAGAAGAATCAAATAGATTCAATAAAAAACAATAAAGGGGATATCACCACAGATTCCATAGAAATACAAACTACCATCAGAGATTACTACAAACAACCCTATGCACATAAACCAATAAATCTGGAAGAAACGGATAAATTTCTGGACACTTGCACACTCCCAAGCCTAAAACAGGAAGAAGTGGAAACCCTGAATAGACCAATAACAAGGGCTGAAGTTGACGTAGCAATTAATAGCCTACCAACCAATAAAAGCCCAAATTCAGATGGGTTCACAGCCAAATTCTACCAGACATACAAAAAGGAGCTGGTACCACTCCTCCTGGAAACTATTCCAAATAATACAAAAAGAGGGAATCCTTCCCAAATCATTTTATGAGACCAACATCATCCTGATACCCAGCAGAGGCTCAACAAAAAAAGAAAACTTCAGGCCAATATCCACGAGGAACATAGATGCCAAAATCTTCAATAAAATACTGGCATACTGATTGCAACAGCACATCAAAAAGCTTATCCATCACGATCAAGTAGGCTTCATCATGGGGATGCAAGGTTGGTTCAAAATAACCAAGTCTATAAATGTAATCCACCACATAAACAGAAACAAAGACAAAAACCACAAAATTGTCTCAATAGATGCAGAGAAGGCCTTCGACAAAATTCAACAGCCCTTTCCACTAAAAACTCTCAATAAACTAGGTATCGACAGAACGTTTTTCAAAGTAATAAAAGCTCTATACAACAAACTCACAGCCAATATCTTACTGAATGGGCACAAAGTGGAAGCATTCCCCTTGAAATCTGGCACTAGACAAGGATGCCCTCTCTCACCACTCCTATTCAATATAGCAATGGAAGTTCTAGACAGAGCAATCAGGCAAGAAAAAGAAATAAAGGGTATTCAAATAGGAAAGGAGGGAGTCAAATTGTCTCTATTTGCAGACAACATGATTGTATATCT
>NW_016107322.1:10852524-10872620 GCF_001604975.1 Cebus imitator
ATTCTCCAAAACATCTCAATTTTTTAGTTACAAGAATTTCGGTAATCTGGGACAAGGACTTACATTCAGTAAAGCTCACTAGTTGATAACTACTTTATTTTAAAAGAGGTTTCAAACAATAATATAATATTTTATTGCTCAGAGGGACTTCTTCATTAAAGGAAATCAAATTAGGTTAATAGATTGGTACTATATTATTTTTAGAGTTATTTGTCCAAAAGTTAAACTTAGAAATATATTCCCACATTTGAAAAAATCCATTCTCAATTCTATAGTAGCAACATTTATGCTACTAAATGGCTTTGGACTGTATTTCTCATTCTGATCAACCAATTAAAAAATGTTCCATTGTTCACTAATTAGGTTCACTAATTTATTTAGCAGATATAAACTGAGTCCAAACTATGTGTCAGAAACTATGCTAAGTATTGGTATATATGGTTCTTGTTTTCATCGATACTACATTCTACAGGAAGTGACTGATACTAAATCAACATGCAGGTAATATGTAATTAATAATTATAATAAGTGATAGGAGGGAAAAATGGGGGTAATTTAGATTGATGAAGAATTTATCAGAAAAGTCTACCCTAAGGAAATGAGGTATGAGCTGAGATACAAAATCTTAGTAGGAGGTTTCATAGGAAGCATCTGTGGAGAACAAGGATGATGTGTGTTAGGCAGTGAGCATGAAAGAACAGTAGTGGGAATGGCAAGCCTAAAAGCCCTATGGAGAAGACAAATCTTCTCATGTTGAAGAAATTCTCAGAGGTCAGTGGTTGGAATATAATGAACGTCAAGGTGAGTTAGGAGTAGGAATCTGTTGGAACACCCAAGATAATCTAAGCCATGGGTAAAAATAATCGTTTTTTACTTAAGAGGAACAGAGAACTACCTGAGTGTTTTTAACCAAGTTGTCTATAGTTTGAAAAATGTGAGCTCTGTTTATTTAGTGGGGGATGGATTATAGGGAATAAGAGTTCACCTAGAGTTCAGAATATTAGCTTATTACAGGTAAAAGATGACGGAGTTTTGGACCAGAGAGGTGGTAGCAGAGATGAAAAACATAAATTGATTCAAAATACACATGGTTACATGTGGAGAGTGGGAAGAACAAAGTTGTAAGAATGATTACAGTGTTCTGGCTTGCAGATGTTGGTTGTCAGAAGCGAAATTTACAGAAATAGGAAAAACTTTGAGTTTCACGTTTGAGGAAGTTGTTCAGAGCTGAATAGATATAGCAAGAAGTGGAGACATGTTAAACTTGAAATGTCTGTGAGGCATAAAAGTAGATTCCTCAAGGAGACCTCTAGGTATAGGAATGTGAAGTTCCGATGAGAGTCTTAGTTGTATCCAAATTTTGTGAGTCTTGGAATGTGTGGATGACATGATTATAACAGCAAATCCAGAACATACTTTTCCAATCACCATCTAAAACAATTTACATATATTATCGTATTTAATGGACAAAATGACCTCATGAAATAGTCACTATTATTCTCATGTTAAAGGTGGAAAAGACGATGCTCAAAAATCACCAGCTAGTCAATGCAGAGCTAGAGTTAGAACAATGGCCCTCTAGATTTATAGTCCATGTTCCCCTCTACTGTACTCTGGTGTATTTCAAGAAAGCCTAGATATATTTACCCTGTATTTTATGCCAAAGATGTGGCTTTGCTTTTTTTTTTTTTTTTTTAATATATGTATATCAGAAAAGTAGAAACTGGCCAGTAAACAATAAAAAGCAGAAACTATTCTCTACCTTCCTCTGATTTTACGATATATTTCTAATTTCAAATATCATTCTTACATATGATGATAATTAATGTGGACTTGATATTAATGAATTACAGAGAGAAGGAAGAAGGCACTCCAGGGCTGAGACCTGGGGAACATCAAACTAGTTGGCTAGAAAAGACAAGTTGGCCAAGAAATGGAAAAGTTTACCTAGAAACCTAAAAAACACAAGAGTATAGAATTATAGAAACCAAGAGAAAAGAGCTTCCAAAGAGAAAAAAATCTCAACTGTGTACACTGATGTTAAAAGACCTAGTTAGGGTCACTATCAAATACAAGTTTTAAATAAATTGGTACCAATTTGAAGGAAATACATTGGAATGGCTGTGAGCAGCAGACATCTAGTTTTAACTCCAGCCCTGCTATTTCCTAAATAAATAACATGGAATAGATCCCCTAATCTGTTGAGATTATAGATTCCAAATCTGAAAAATAAATATAAATAGTTTCCAGAGACCTGTCATTCTCTTGAATGTTATTTTCTTATTTATGGCCTATTAATGTTTTACCATAATGGTAAGGTGTTTTGTTTTTCCTAGGAAAAAAGCAACCTCTCTTTCAGCAAACATTGTATGTGTTGCTGCTCACATTCACAAGATGACTTGTGACAGACAGCACACTACCAGTGTGGGAAGTCAGCTTACATGGACATATCATACAAAAAAGTCATTTTATTAGTGGTGGAAGTTACATTGAGATTAGTAGCGTAGATTCAAATTTCTTTATACAACATGAGTTTTCAATGCTATTATAATACATAATTCCCACTATCTACACAAAAAATACTTAGACATGAGGGAGCTCTGAAGTTCTCAAGTGTCTGGCTTTCAACCTTCAGGAGTTGTTAAATTTGGTGAATGTCCTATGTACTTGTATGTTTGACATTGGCATGTATATATACATGTAAATGCTGTATTTGCTAAAGAATGTGCCCTCATCTGAAATTCCAAATGGCATTCACATTTAATTATATCCTTCTGTCTTATGACCTTTCATTTACTCTTTTATTATAGAGGAATGATGAAAACAAAGAAGATCATCTTATTCTTTACAGGTATGCAGGGGATTGCCTGCCATTCAAGCAAATGAGGAAAAATACCCAGTATTTTATGTGGCCCCGTAAAATTGGAAGTGAACCATCATTCTTCTGATATGGACAAATGTTCTGCCTCAATAATAAGTAGGCTTAATATGCCAAGTTATAAATAACAGGTAGGTTTGATATTTTTACTTATAAATATTCTGACTTAGAGGGCAATGTAATGCTAAAGGGTAAGCTGGAGATAAAGACACAGGGAGCCTGTGGAGTCTCTGTTAGCACACCAAGATAGTCTTGTAAGTTTTATCTACTGATAGAGAAGACACGTAGTGATTATGACTTCAGGTGACTTTAAGTTTAACTTCCTTGATCTATCAAATGCTAATATTCTGATCTATGGCAGGTCATTTGACTATTCCAAAGATCAGTCATGTCATAATTAAAATGGGAATAATAATAATACCTCCCTCAAATGTCTGTTCAGAGAATTAAGCAAGATAATGTACATAAAACTCTAAATACAATACTGGGCACATAGTAAATAGTCAGTTATTGTTAGCTGTTTTTATTATGATTTTACTATTATTGTTACTGGGAGTGTCCTAAAATTGCAGAGTAATATTATGAGGAATGAGTAACCAGAAACTTTAAGTGGCAATTAGCAAATATATATTATAAATAAAAAATTCATACAGATTGATGTCAAAAGCAGGGAATCACTTATTACTATCTTGCCAAACCATTATTTCCTTTCTATAGAAATTTTTATTTTTTGAAAGTTATCATATAAAAAGATATCTGATGAGTTTGTTCTTGTATTATAAGAAGGACTTTTATAATGAAAAATATTTTCAATAGTTGTATTTTGAAACCAAAGAAACTGTATTGGTAACAAACTATAAACAGAACTTTAGTTAAATAAAGTCGCTTGCACTTCCTATGTTCAATAAAATTCCGTTTCAACATTTGAAACTATTGTATTTAGAATTTACTCCGTTGTTTTTTCAGAAAACCCAAAGGCCAACTCAAAAACATTATACTGCAAACTAGACGCTAATGTGTCCTTTTAGTTTCCCTTATAGTTTATTTATTAGTGCATATCTTTTCTATTAACTGTGAGCCCCAAATATCAGGAAAAGGATATTACAAAACATTTAAAAAATCTCTAGACTACCAAACAGGTTATTAGTTAATTAACAGACACAGTAATTTAATTATTTGTTAAATAAGGAATTATTGAGCACCTACTTCATGCCAGGCATTGAATAAAGCATAGTGGACAAAAAGATGAAAAGTCATAGTCTTTCCCTGAAATAATTTCAGTTTAATTAGAAACCGAAACATGCAAGCAAGCAATAATAGAATAAGCCAGACTGCAATAACGCAAGTGATGGATAAGAACACATTGTGGAAAAGAGCTTTATCTGTCCAAGAGACTTGGTGGTTTGCTCAGAAAAGATGGCATCTATCACCTCACACAGAGCTAGAAGGATGAAAAGAGTTTTTGTTCAGCTGGAGAAAAGGGAAGAAAAAGATGAGGTGGGAAGAACACTATTCCTAGAAAATGAATCCATCATACGCACATACACACACACACGTACACACATGCACACATACACACACACACACACACACACACACACACACACAGAATAAAGAGTGTGGAAAGAAAAGAGTGAGTGATTGAGACTAAAAAATATTTCCACAATCAAAATTAGTACAGTATTCTCAAGGCTTGCTAGTGAGTTGTTATATATACATAACTTATATATACATATATATATACACACACACACACACACACACACACACACACACACACACATATATGTATCCAATTTTAGTCATATTGATTGTCAAGAGCAAATAGGATGGAATTTTTAAAAGAACAACATAAATTCCTGAAGTTGAGTCTCATAGGAGAAGAGTTTGGAATGTGTAACTACTAATGATCAACTTGCTTCGTAAGTTGTCTCTCCGTGGTTTTAAATCCAGCATTTGTAGACTATAGGCTGGAAGTATCCATGAAAATATATTAGTTGCTTCAGGTTTACCCTTTATATTTTTAGAATACAGAATATTCAAACATGTGATATCTGGATAGAAAAAATATTTCAAACTATTCCTAATCTTTGAATGCTTCATATGATACTTTTTTCTCTCGGAATATGCATTAATTAGATTAGATTATGCCACGTTTTTAAATATCTTTAGTCTGGTGTTTTGTTTTTCAGTTGTGTGACTATCTACATAGTTTATTTAAATTATTCTACTTTTCCCTATTCCCATATGATAATGAGGGATTGTGTTAAGGAAAAAAGCTTCTCTTCCCAGGTCCACAAGAGGCGTGGTTTCAAAAACATGAGTTTCCCAGAGCCAGGCCACCATCCATGCCCCCATCTGTGAACCTGAAGTTCTTTGTCTAACTTTCTGCTGGTTGCCCGTGCATGTGCTAGGTAGAAAAACCCAGGTGAGCTTCTTTGGTCAAAAAGCCCTCAAAAAGCTCTGGGAGGAGGGGGCTCTGTTGTGGGTCAAGTAGCCAATCCAGTAACAGAGTCAAAGATTAATCACTTCAGTGGAAATTTGAAAGAACTCTTCTCATTGGACAAGAACATGAATGGGGCGGGAATAACTTCAGAGTTAAAACCCCGATGCTCCTTACCTACATGGATTCCTCCTTTGGATCCCCTCCCATAGGTGCATGGGAGCTTCCTCTCCTTCTCTCTCCCTCTCTCTCACTCTCTCTCCCCCTCTCCCTCCTCTCTCTCCACCTAATAAATTACTTCTCTACTAAATTCTTTGGGTCCACAATCTTTATTCCAATGGTAAGCTCACCGCGCCTCCGGGGCCCCTTCCCCATTCCTGGTGTAAGAGAGGTCAAGGACCTGGGCACATCAGATCAGGAAACTGGGAGGTCTTTGGGATGCCCTGCTCCCTCCCCGCTGGCTGACATCTTTGGTGAACCAGCCTGGAGGAGACATAGGACTTCAGAGCAGTGGGTGGTATCAGACCTCATTAGCTTGTAATCTGCCTTTTCACTTCGTTTAAAGTTTGTTAAGGAGGAAGCAGGCGGGCAGGCCTGCATGGGGCTGCACACAGTAGAGGCTTGGCTGGGCAGTGTGTGAAGCTGTGTAAGCAAGCCATGCCCAGCCTTTCACTAGTGCAGCTGCTGGGACTTAAAGACACAGATGCCAGGCTTTTTCCAAACCAGCTTCTCTTTCTTGCTGTTTTTCCTTTCTCTGGGCCAAGCCAAAGGCTGGCTGGAGGAAAGAGTCAGTTCCTGAATCTCCAGGTCTGTCTGGTTGAGGTCAGGACCCCTCTTAAAACCTCCAAAGAAAAACCTGGCTGCATGAGCCACACCCAGCCTCTCAGACTCACAGTGGTGGCACAGAAGTTCTGGGCATGGTGGCTGGAGCAAAAGCCACTTGTGTGAGCCACGCCCAGCCTTTCAGACTCACGCCTCCTGGGTCCAGATTTCCATAATGCAAACTTCTTCCCAGCTCTTTCCACCAAGATATTTCCTACACATAAGGCTTTTGGGGTGGCAGTCAGGGACCTAGGCCTGCGGTGCCCTCAGGCTTATGCCTATGAGGACCTCCTGCAGTATAAATGCACAGGGCCGGTTCCCTTAGTCCCTGCTGCTAGGTTATGACCTAACAGAGCCAGAGTCTCTCAGTGGGTACTGGAGGCTATAGGACATTGTGTTTTTTTGTCACCCACAATTTCCCAGTCCAACTGAGTGGTTCCAGAATCTAATGATGTACAATTTGTCTTGCCTAGGATTGGCTCTCCGTATGGCAGAACTTCTCAATTTAGAATACCATAGTCAGACTGGGTCTGAGGCTCAAATAGTTTATTACAGGCCCCATAATGCTAAGGCATATTCCCATGATGGAAAGTGGGATGGGAAAGGAGGCCCAGTCCCAATGTCCATCCGTTACCTTCTTTAAGACTGTTGGGCTTAGAGGTCCTCTCAAGGAGTTTATCCTCCTAGGGCAGCTTTGTGGTCAGGCCTATGTTAACTAAACTCTTGCTAGGGAATATGGGCACCCATCACCCAAACCTCATTGGCCTAGTTCTTCAAGGATGCACCGGTATAAGGCCACTAATCCCAACAGTTCCCATGTCCTTAAAGTGGCCATAAGGACATTTAGACAGTGAGGGTATGCCCATGACACCAGTAAGCATGATTAAACCTATCACATGAGGGGCCCAGAAGAAGATCACGCATCTGGGACACCAGGAAACTACAAGGTGCTATAACTGGGGGATGCCCCAGGGCTAGCAAAGAATAACTGGGGATGTGGGCATCCCTCTTTTCGATTTCAGATGGGTGCTACTCTTCCCAAGGCAAAATCGCCCTTAAAGTGTATCCAGGATAACCGGGACCAATTTGACCCATATCTTTAAAGAAGAAGCTGACCCTAAGGCCAGAACAGAGTCTAGAATCACTAAATCTAGCAACCTCGGTGTTCTATGATAGAGACCAGGGGGAATAGGCTAAAGGGAACAGGAGAGACCAGAGAAAAGCTGCAGCCCTAGTCATGGCCTTCAGACAAGCAGACCCAAGGGGCTCAGAGGAGAGAAAGGCTTGGGTTAGTCTCCAGTCTAGCAGAGCTTGCTCCTCCTGCAGCCTACTGGGACACTTTAAGAGAGATTGTCACCAGAGGAATGGACCACCTCCTCGTCCTTGCCCACGGTGCAGAGGGGCAAGGAAGGCACACTGTCCCAGGCAGTGAAGGTTCCCAGGGCCTAAGGTGGCTGACCAAATAACCCAACAGCAGGACTGAGGGTGCCCAGGGCAAGCGCCAGCACAAGCCATCACCCTCACTGAGTCCTGGGTAAAACTAATCATAGAGGGCCAGGAGATTGATTCCCTCCTGGACACTGATGTGGCCTTCTCAGATTTGCTTTCCCGTCCTGGATGGCTGTCCTCCAAGTCTGTAACTGTCCGAGGAGTCCTAGGACAAGCAGTCTTCTGATATTTCTCCCAGCCCCTAAGCTGTAACTGGGGAGATACACTCTTCTCCCATGCCTTCCTCATCATGTCAGAAAGTCCCACTCCCCTAATAGGGTGGGACCTGTTAGCCAGAGCAGGAGACATTATCTACATGAACATCATCAGGGAAATAATCTCTCTCTGCTACCCATAATTTAAAGAAGGGATTAATCCCAAGGTTTGGGAAATGGAGGGACAATTTGGGTGAGCAAAGAATGCATGCCTAATTCTAATAAGGCTAAAGGATCCCATGTCTTTCCCTTACCAAAGACAGTACCCAGTTAGACTAGAAACCAAAAAGCGGCGTTTAAGGAACTTAAAAGCTCAGGGTCTAGTAAAGTCCTGTTACAGCCCTTGTAATACTCCAATCTTAGAAGTACAGAAACCTAATGGACAGTGGAGGCAAGTGCAAGATCTCAGGATTATTAGTGAAGCTGAGATTCCTTTATACCCAGTTGTACCCAACCCACACACATTGCTGTCTCAAATATGAGAAGAGGCACAATGGTTTATAGTCCTGGACCTTAAGGATGTCTTTTTCTGTATTCCATTACACCCTGACTCCCTGTTTCTGTTCACCTTTGAAGATCCTTTAGACCAGAATTCTCAGCTCACCTGGACACTGCTACCCAAGGGCTTTCAAGATAGCCCCCACCTGCTTAGTCAGACTCTACCTCAGGACCTTAGTCATTTTTTACACCCAGGCACCCTGGTTCTTCAATATATAGATGACTTACTTTAACTGCTAACTCAGAAACCCAGTGTCAGCAGGCTACTGACCTCTTAAACTTTCTCGCCACCTGTGGATATAAGGTTTCCAAATCAAAAGCCCAACTTTGTAGGCCACAGGTAAAATACCTAGGGCTTGTCATGACTAAGGGCACTCAGGCCCTTGATGGAGAACGTCTCCAGCCCATACTGGCCCTCTCCTGTCCAAAGACCTTAAAACAGTTGCGGGATTCTCAGGAATAACTGGTTTCTGCCGATTGTGGATTCCCAGATACGGTGAAATAGCCAAAGTCCTATATACTCTGATTAAAGAAAACCAAAATGTTAGCCTGCATCTAATGCAATGGGACCCTATAGCTGAGGCAGCCTTTCAGACCCTAAAGCAGTCACTACTGTGGGCTCCAGCTCTAAGCCTTTCTACAGGGAAAGACCTTCAAGAAACATGATTGTGGAGCCTGTTTATCAAATGGCCATCCTGGCTCTGCCCTCTTCTAGGCCCATTTATAACCATTCTATCATTGCTGGCCTTCAGGTCTCTCATCTTTAACCTTATTGTCAAATTCGTTTCTTCTAGAATTAAAGCTGTAAGGCCACAAATGGTCCTGCAAATGGAACCCTGGATGTCCTTGGCTCATGGGTTCTATGGTGTACCTCTGCATCAATCTGCACCCCTGGAAGACTCCCCTCTGGAGGAAACGTCAACTTCAGGGTCCCTTCTATGCCCCAATTAATCAGGAAGTAGTTAAAGAGTGATCGACACTTGTGTCCCAACAGTGGTTGGACTTTCCTGTTCAGAATATGGACTGAGGGACTCAGTTCTCTCAGGTAGAAAAATCCAGGTGAGTTTCTTTGTTCAAAAAGTCCTCAAAAAGCTCTGGAAGGAAGGGACTTTGTTGCGGGTCAAGTAGCCAATCTAGCATCAGAGTCAAAGATCAATCACTCCAGTGGAAGTTTGAAAGAACTGCTCTCATTGGACGAGAACATGAATGGGGCAGGAATAACTTCAGGGTTAAAACCTCGATGCTCCTTACCTATATGGATTTCTCCCTTGGATCCCCTCCCATGGCAGTGGCAGCATGGGGGCTCTCTCTCCTTCTCTCTCTCTCTCTCTCTCTGCCAAATAAATTGCTTCTCTGCTAAACTCTTTGGATCCACGATATTTATCCAAACAGTAAGCTCACCACATCTCTGGGGCCCCTTCCCCACTCCTAGGGCAATAGAGGTCAAGGACCCATGCACATCAAATTGGGAAACTGGGAGTGTCTTCGAGATGCCCCACTCACTCTCCCCATCTTACAATAACTAGTAAATATATACCTATCTTTTATATAGATATGTGGCAATCAAAAAGAATGGACATTAATGAATGAAGTAGTCCTTAAATGGCTTATAAAAAAATCCATGCAAAATTCAAATTGTTTTATAATACTCTGACTGGTTAGATTTAAAATACTGAAATAATATACCCAAATATTGAAAATTTATAGATTTTAAAATATTTTTAATGAACAGAAGACTTAAGACATTTCTAAGAAGAGCAATGAACAGACTAGATTAGTCGCCTAAAACCAGTTGTAATTTTTAATCATTGTGTCTACTGGGATGTTTGGGAGAACTGTCTTTCACTCCTTAATGATGCTGGAATGGCTCAAAGTATAATTTTACAAATTGTCTTTCATGCAGGTAGGTGTGTTAACTCACTTTCTTCAGTGTGTTCCTGATGATTTATCTCCATATGAGTGGTTCAATCTTTGATGTGCATTTGGATCAAGGGTTACATAACTTTAAAACCCAATTACCATTTAGTTTTGTTTGTTTCTATCCTTTCTTCCTAGATGCCAGAGTACTTAAAATAACATTTACATGAAATAAGTACTTTTAGAATGTGACTATAATCTAATGAGAGATATATTTTTAGGATATGACAAATTTTTCTATATGGCTTGATAATTCAATTGTAGTGCTTTATTGTTACAATCAGTATAAAATTTTAGTTAAAACTCAGCTACTTGTTTTACTTATATAAACTTTATTATGGCAGTGGTAAGGAGATCTTGCCCTGTGCTGCATAAAGTGAGGGTGAATAATGTAATGTTTTCTACATTTTTGTCAACGCTTAGAGCTTTTTAAATTAAATTTGAATGGTTATTCTGACTGTAAGGATGGGACAGAGGGGAAGTATGGAGTAAAAACAAATATCAAAGGAAAGAGATAAAAAATAAGGAGGACCATCAAAGCTGTAACTGTAGTAAGACAAAAAGCAGAGCCATTTATATGAAGCAAAACAGAGAAATAGTCATCTAAAGGGTCAAAGCAGGTGAAGGCAAGAAGTGAAAATATTGTAATGAGTGGAAACAGAAAAGGATTAGTCACCATTTAAATTCAAATGTAATGCCGTCTTGTGGTTAGCAATCTTTGTGTGTGTTGAGGAAGATGAGAAAGGTCGGTTAAATTCACACAATGCAATTCTGAATTTAAGGACCACCTTTGACATACTTTATTTATTAAGTAAAAATGTATTTGCAGAAAAGAGGTATTTATTTATTTTGTTTTTGTTAACTATTGATACAAAACAGTGACATTTAGGGAATTTGATTTCAGGATTAAAATATATATATAATTTTTGGTACCCTAATTTTTCTAAGTCTTGTAACATCAATCTAGAGGTATTAGACAGTAGGTGATAGGCACAAAAGAAGAAAGGTTAAATATTACATACTGTAATAGGAAAACACAGCCTGTACAGTGTTACAAAGAAGTGCCAATTAAGTAGAAACATTGAGCATGGGTAGGAGGGAGCAAAGAGTTTTCCAGAAGGAACAAGAGTGCACAAAACAGTGGATGTGCAATTTTTGGCCAGAGAATTGCATGTACTCTAATGTAGCATGAAAAGCCCATTAACTGTGAGATAAACAAACCATGTTTAGTCATATTCTCAAGCGTGTAAAATAAAAAGATATTTTAGAGAAGCTTAGTTCAAAAATGTTTTAAAAAAAATTTTGTAGCTATAGTTAAATGCTTAAATCTCAGGAAAGTGACAGTGCTTTGCATTTTATGAAGCACTTTAATATATTTGTTTTTGTTAAATTATGTCTTTGCTATGTAAAATGGCTCATGTGCTAATGGTTCTAAATAGGTGAAATTTTCTTGTGAGTGAAAACAGCAAACTCTGGATTCTGTAGGAAATGCTTTGGATTGATTATATGCTTAATTCCTACATGTTAGTATGGCCATAGAGGATATCCTTTACTTGCTCTGCTTATCCTCATTCTTAATATCTTAGCTCTGGACATTATCATCATAGGCCTGGAAACCTGTAAAAAACATCTAATAATTTTCTGTTTATAGCCAAGCTGATATTTTAAAGTGCTTAACTAATTTTTTATTCCACTGTTTAAAACCTCAGTGAGCTTTCATAGTTCTTATAATAAAACTGCAAACCCTTCAGATAGTCCTGGTCTTATCGTTTGACGTTGCTACCTCTGCAGTTTATTTTTCTGTCGGTAGAGATAATATGTTTGTAAGGTTTCATACAAATAGAACAATATCAAATATTTTTGTAGTGCTCATGTATAGCACATATTATATTAAACATGTTACGTGTATTAGCTCATTTAGTCCTCACAATGATGATATGGGGGAGGTAGTATCACAAATGCTGTTTAATAATGGAGAAACTGACGCAACCAAAGGCCAAGAAACATTTTCAAGTTTACACAGTGAGAAAGCTGCTTCAGCAGTGTCTGCACATTTGTGCTCTGAACCACATCTAGGGTTTTGGAGTCAGCAGACCAAGTCTTAAATGTCAGGTCTTCCTCTTTCCTGGATTATAACTTTGGATAAATTATGAATAAATCTAGTCCTCATCTTCCTCAATTGAAAAATCAGTATAATAACCTTTTGCAGAAGGCTATTTTGAGGAGAATTTTGAGATTTTTTTAAGTACAAATTATAGCACTTAGAACCTACTAAATATACATAACTATTAGGTATTATTGTTACAATAGTAATTATTCCTTGCAAAGTATTATATAATATCTATATCTACTGATAATTGTTATATAATATATAATTAATATTTATCAGGTTGACTGTTTCATACAATAATTGTGAAACTTTATAAATGTTCTCCTTGTTAGTAGTATTTCATCCCTCAATTTCCCCTCTTCACCTTGATCACTCTTATTTGCCCCTCAGGTTTCATTATAGACGTCCACTCTTCTGTGAAACCATCCATGATCCTTCAAGTCTGGGCAGCAGCCCTCCTAAATTCACAGAATGCCATATTATTTTCATTTACCCTACATTAGTCAGCTGTTTTCTTGCCTGGTTCCTCTAATACCAATAACTAATTTTGTTTTTATAGGATTGTTTCTCATTCACTTTTCGTACCTTTACTTTTTGAACACTGGTTGAAATACAGCAAGTTCGGTAAATATTTATTAGAATAAATGTATGGCCTAGAAGGTACTTAAAGATCACCTATATACCTCCCTGGATTTTACACATGAAGCCTAAAAATACTTGAATGGAAACTAACAGAATCTAAATGGATCTGGATGAAATATATATTCACAGAAAAGAGGTATCAATAAATGAGAGGAATTCACTCTTTGACTTTTATATTATCACTTTCACAATTCATCAGAGATCATGATTGAACAGCCCATGAACAATCAGAAACATATTAATCTACATGAAAAATCAGAAATGGACTTGAGACCAACGAAGAAATTAAAAAGAAACAGATAGATGCAAAAAGTCGTTCATTAAGAAAAGAAAGAGAGGGAAAAATACTTTCAAAGAAGTTGTTATACTCCCAGGCCACAGGTATCAGCATGGCCCATACACTTTCAAGCTTTTAGTTCAAAATTTTTGGTGTTTACTTGCAGTTTTATTTATTAAGCTCAATAAATTGGAATATGCAGCAGAATGTTTAAGAAACATAGTTTAAATGTCGACTTATTTTTTTTATTTCCTTAAGCCTTAATTAATTTTGGTTTCCAAAACCTTGTTTTTCATTCACAAGCTATAAACTTTCCTTTAAAAGTTGTTTAATGGTAATGTCAAATGAGTTCACCATTTAATAGGATTGGCTTTTCTCCTAACTGCAAGGGACTGCCTTACACCCTCTCATCCAGCTACCTGGCCTTGTATAATTCTCATTTCCATTCTCAATTGTTTTAGTTCCTCAAGGGAGAAAAAATATCTACCTAACTCCTATAGGTGTTGCAAGGATTAATAAATTGCAAAGCACATTGGAAAATTTGGATAAAATATCCTCTGACAGACTGGAATATTACCATAACTACAAGTATCATTTCCAGATGTAGCAGCTACAAGGACAAGAGAGCAGATCTGGAAATCACATCCAAGCCTCCCACATGGAGGGTTATTGCCAGGCCAAAGAGTTACATTTTGATATTTAAATATCAGTGATTTTATATCAAAGCTATCTTGCTGGGAGCGGTTTGTCTGGGAGCATAAAGTGCCTGAATCAGCCTAACAAAAGGCAACAGCCCTGAATCATTAAGACTTTATAACCACAAGCAACAGTATTCCCAGGATAGGGTTTATCTCTATTAGAAATCAAAGTGAACTTTCCTTTCCGTTGAACAGATAACTCAAAATTATAAATAGCCAGCTTCAGTAGACTGGCTCTTTATGGAGTCAAGTGGGTTACAAATTCCTTGAAATTTGAGAAGTCTCTCTGAAAGGGATACTGAACTTAGGTTAGTGCTCCCAAGTGAATCTTGGCATGGATTTTTGTCTGGGAATTTAGATTTTAGATGTGAGTAGGCTTACTGTTTCAAGGAATTCAATTTAACTCAGATATAGAAGTATATGGTGAACAATTTGAATATCAGCAAAGCTGGTTTTCTTCTGTGTGAACCACTATATACGTAACAGTTTACGATTTCCATTGTTTTGTTTTCGCACCAGAGGTGCAGAGGGTTAGCTCAATTATACTTCGTAGTTACTGGCACATCCTAGTAACATCACTGGTGGTGTGAAGCTCACCTTACTGGGTTTATTTATTTTTTCTTTCTATTCCCATTTTCTATTCCCTTTTGCCAATCCCACCCCCTACTCAGGATGTCATCCTAATGTGTGTGATTGATATACTTTTATTTTCATTTGTTGTTTTAAAACGTTGTGATATTGAGTGCATGTATTTTAATAGGCAGAAATAATTGTTATACATTTGAAATTTTGCTTCTTTTTCACTCAGCACTGTTTTAGAAATTTTTTATTTATATAAAATAGTTGTACATATTTTTGAGGTACATATGCTATTTTGCTACCTGTATACAATGTGTATTGATCAAATCAGAGTAATTGTGATATTCATTACTTCAAACCTTTATCTTTCCTTGTTCTGGGAACATCACAATTCTTCTCTTCCAGTTATTTTGAAATATCCTGTAAATTATTTAGGATATTTAGTTTCCTGACTGAACTATCAAATACTAGAACTTATTTCTTTTATCTAACTGTATAGATAAACATATGCCCATGTATAACCATGGCTGTATGAATTTCTAGTGTGTTGCCTCTGGCCCTAACGAGGTATTGTTTAGCGTGTAGCCTCCATTCTTTATCTATTCCCCAGTGGAGCTGCCTACATTGTCTCTAGCCCATTGCTAGTACAAATAACATGATGAAGAACATTCCTGTATGTGTTCCGTCATAGCCTGTGCAAGGATTTTTCTGGGACATGCTTTATAGTGGGTTGTGGTAATACAGCAGGTATGTGAACTTAATTGGATTAAGGTTTGCCACAGATTGCTTTTCAGGGTGACTGCACAACCGCACAACCCTATACTCTGTGCAGGAGGTTTTCCATTTCCTACAACTCCTTCCAACATTTGGCATTGTCCAGCTTTCTAAATGTTGCTAATCTCATAGTGTAAAGTGATATGTTATTGTTGTTTTAATTAGCATGACTTTAATCCCTAATGGATTTGAGCATATTTCATGTTTGTTAGTCTTTGGAGTTTCCTACACTGCAAATTGCTTTTTTCTAACTTCGCACATAGCTTTCTTGGCCCATACTTTTCTTTCTCTTTCTTTTTTCTCCTTTCCTTTTTTTTTTTTTTTATTAAGTTTTCTTTGTTCCATGGGTTGGCAGAGTTATATATTCTTTTTCTTTTTTTTTTGAAAGAGTTTCACTCTGTTGCCCAGACCGGAGTGCAGTGGCATGATCATGGCTCACGGCAACTTCCACCTCACAGGTTCAAGCTATTTTCATGCCTCAGCCTCCGGAGTAGTTGGGATTACAGAAGCTCACAACCATATCCAGTTAATATTTCCTATTTTTAGTAATGATGGGGTTTTGCTGTTGGCCAGGCTGGTCTTGAACTCCTGTCCTCAAGTGATCTGCCTTCCTTGGCCTCCAAAAGTGCTAGGACTACAGGTGTGAGCCACTGTTTCTGGCCTCTAGGGGATAAATGATTGGATTAGGGAATTGTAAAGGTGAGACTCAATTTCTAGCAGTTTTACTTATAAACTGTAGAACTTTGGATCAAATAATTAACTTCTCAATGTGTCCATTTAATCACCCAGATAACATGAAGATAATGTTATCTACATTTCCTACATGCATAAGAAATGCATAATATTGGGCCTGAATAAGACGGGGCTAACAAAATAGTGATTATCATTGTTGAATAGATACCCCATAGTAGACTCTATTTCTTTTTTCTGGTTATAACCCTAAATTTGTTTGAACAACTATCACTTTTGCATTATCTTGGCATGTATTTGGCAGGGTACTACCTGCTCAGAAGTGGAGTTTATAAATTACACTCAGGAGAAATCAGTCATCCCCTGTACACAGTAATTGATACAAAGTTGAATACAAGACCCAATTTAGATTCACTGAAGTCTACAAAACTGATTTCTGGAACATTGGCTGGTGCCATCAGGAAACTGGATGTAAGGATGGGGTGTAGCTCCTATCTTCCAACATGATAACATATTTGAGAAAGTTGAAAAAAGGAAGTTGAGCCCTTATGACATGTTTCCTTCTAAATTAGACCTCCATCTGAAGCCAACTAAAGGATAATTTTCTAGGTAGGTATGTGAATGAGTAAATTCTTTTTTATATTAAGGTACTCCCAGGTACTCAAAGCTTCACTTTCGTAGGTTTCAGTTACCTGTGGTCAATTATGGTCTGAAAACATTAAATGGAAAATTCCAGAAATAATTCATAAATTATTAACTGTGTGCCATTCTGTGTAGCATGATGAGATCTCACAATGTC
The DNA here is from genome assembly GCF_001604975.1 of Cebus imitator. Classification (NCBI taxonomy): domain Eukaryota; kingdom Metazoa; phylum Chordata; class Mammalia; order Primates; family Cebidae; genus Cebus; species Cebus imitator. Next base: position 10,869,355 of record NW_016107322.1, read on the forward strand.
CTACTGAATCCCAGCTAACAGGTGAATCATCCCTTTGTCCAGAGTATCCACATTGTATATGCTACCCACCAGTTACTCACTTAGTAGCTATCTTGGTTATCAGATTGACTGTCATGAGATGGTAGTACTTGTTTTTATGTAATCCTTATTTTGCTAAGATCTATGGTAAGAATGAATCTATGAATTATGAATAAAGAAAAATAAATGAATGCCTAGTATATATATATATATATATATACACACACTTCATTACAATCTGCAGTTTTAGGCATCTATTGGGGGTCTTGGAATGTATCCCCAGAAGACTAGGAGAGATTATTGTATACTCATTTAGATTGTGTTTCCTGTTGCTTGGAGCTGAAAGAGGCCTTAAGATATTATCAAGCAGAAAATTTTGAAATACAGCCCTTCCACTAAAAAATAGTTAAAATAATTTTTATTCCTTGAGGAATAAATGACGATGGAAATAAATGATCAGATTCTTGAAAGAAAAAGCAGTCTTTCTAGGAATGTTGACTAAATAAATTAGTGTTGAGGAAATAATTTAATTTAACCATGTTATAAAACTAGTTTATAGATAATTCCATTAGCTGCATATTAAAAAATACTTGATTCATAAAATATGTTACAATCTGAAGCTACAAAATATCAGGCAGATAAATTTCTCAAAATGACACCCCTACATGAGCTCAATTTGCAAAAACATATAAAGATTTCAAGTGAATTTATGTGAAGTGCATTTGCATGGTGATATTAAGTAAGATTGAATCAGAGTCACTTATAACTTTAGATTACTACATTACATTAAATCTCATTTAAAGTAAATGAACCATGAGAAAAAATAGTGTAAATTTGTTGCTAAGTATAGTATCTTGAGCCAGAAGGTGGGAAATGGGGAAAACATTGATCAAACAACTGATTTCATTGGAAGAAATAAATTGTCTCTTGCATAAAATTTGAAAAGAAAAATCCCAATTTCCAAAATCATTAGTAGAAGAAATTTTACGATGTCATAAAACCATGCCTTTTATTTTTCAACCTTTTTTAAAGGAGGTTAGTCATGGCCAGCTAACCTATAAATTCTTTCAAGTTAATCCATTGCAGAAAGGGCATGTCTTATGTTCCTCGATATTCTACCATCACCAAACTCCATCTACTTTCCGGTGATAATTGATTGGACTGGAGCTGAGAGCATGGACTAAGTTAGATGATTCACATTAAATTCTTTCAAAAATTTGGAATTTCCATAAAGAGAGACTAATCCAATGAAATAATAGCGAGAGCCTGATATTTAGGTGGGATAGAATCTAGTCTGGTGTTAGGTGCATGAAAAGCCAATGATATCCCTCTATTTTTTTTTTTTTTTGATGAATCATGTTTATTTTAGGTGTTTGAATTGTTTTCTGCGTCTAACAATCAGGAAACCCTTGTTAAAGCCTTCTAAAGAATCCCCCTAATTTCTTTTACATGGAGATTCATACGAGATGTAACTGGTGACCTTTAAAACTGAAAAAAAAAAAAAAAAAAAGAATCCATTGACTTCGGTTCATGCCTAATTTTGAGTGTCTAAATCATTAGTTCTTAGATAGAATTTGATGTATTTATGGCATTCTGGGGTTTGAACACACCTAGAGACACCAAGCAATTTATTTAGATAAATCATATTTTAATTATTCAGGAGGTGAAAATATCTGACATATTTTTTAGGAACATTAGTAAAAGAAATTCTCCAAAAAATGTTTCATTTGTAAAAAATTAAATTACCTTGATGTCAAAAGTTGATGATAACAAATCCAAGTTCCCCAAGCTCAAGTCTAAGTAGGTCTTTCTGGAGTTTGAATATGGTTATCCATGATATTTAGAAGAATTTTTCAAACCTCTGAAAACTGCCTGTGCCATCTCTCAGTCTTCTTTCTAGTATCATTCATAACTAGGTTACATGTCCTCCCTACTTGTAAGCTTTATTTACTTATTCGTTTCACTTGACACCATATGCCTGATGGGCCTCATTTTACTTTCCCCCTTTTCTTCCTCCCATACTTTTTATTCTTGCAAAAATTATTAATTTAATGCTACTGTGCCACAATGCATCTGTGAACACAGTTGTGGGCTTATTTGGCAGAGTCAGATAAACAAACAGGTATTTAAAATGGTTGGATAAGCTTGAAGATAAGACAATTCGGGCATCATTAAAAGGACACATGATTTGAGAGAGAGTATAAGAAGGCTTCCTGCAGAAGGTGAATATTTACCTGGACCTAAAAGAGGTAGAGTGAGAGAGGGATAGGATAGCAGAGACATACTTATCTACAAAGGCTCAAAAGCAGAAGTGAACATGTAAGCAAGGATTTGCAAGAAAGTTAATATAGTTACTGTTGTTGGTGGTGAGGTGTGTGTGTGTGTGCGTGTATCTGTGTCTGCATGCATGTGTGTTGTGTATGTGCGGTTGGTGGGGGCATGGTGTTTGTTGCTGGTGGTAGTGTGTGTTTTATGTGTGTGTGTGTGTCTATTTGTGCCTGCGTGCATGTGTGTTTTGTATGTGTGGTTGGCGGGGGCATGGCGTTGGTTATGGAGGAGGTGAGAGATGTGAGAAATGAGGTTAGAGCCAAGCCAGAGCCAGCTTTTGAATGACACAACCTTTCTTAGGAATTTCTGCCATACTCAGAGGGCACGGGACATACTTAAGGATTTCTAGCAAAAGAGTTACAAGGAAGTCAGTTATACTCTCTGTTTATGTAGGAAAGAGATGGGCTTTGAATTGACACAATACTTTATATATTGTTTTTTTAAAAATTATTTTTAAATTTTATTTCAATAGTTTTTTGGGGAACATGTGGTTTTGTTTTGGTTATATGAATAAGTTCTTTAGTGGTGATTTCTGAGATTTTGGTCACCTGGGCAGTGTACACTGTACTCAGTAGGTAGTCTTTTATTCTTCACCCCTCTCTTGCCCTTCCCCACCAAGTCCCCAAAGTCCAATATATCGTTCTTATCCATGTAGCTTAGCTGTTACTTATAAGTGAAAACATATGATAGTTTCTTTTCCATTATTGATTTACTTCACTTAGAATAATGCCTCCAACTTCATTGCTGCAAAGGCCATTATTTGGTTTCTTGTTATGGCTGAGTAGTATTCCATGGTGTATATAACCACATTTTTTTAATCCACTCTTTGGTTGATAGGCATTTAAGTTGGTTCCATATTTATGCAGTTGTGAATTGTGCTGCTATAAACATGCAGGTGCAAGTTTTTTTTTTTTTTTTTT
>NW_016107322.1:10872806-10914554 GCF_001604975.1 Cebus imitator
TTTTTTTTTTTTTTTTTAAATTATGAGCAATCAAACAAGAGAAATATATAAAGAATATCCAAACTGGAAAAGAGGAAGTCAAACTGTTGCTGTTTGACCATGATATGATCATATGTCTAGAAAACACTAAAGACTCATCTGAAGTGCTCCTAGATCTGAGAAATGAATTCAGTAAAGTTTTAGGATACAAAATCAATGCACACAAATCAGTAGTACTGTCATACACCAGTGACCAAACTAAGAATCAAATCAAGAACTCAATCTCCTTTATAACAGCTGCAAAACAAAAACAAAGACAAAAAAAAAAAACCTTAGGAGTATACTTAACCAAAGAGGAAAAAGATCTCTAAAAGGAAAACTGCAAAACTGCTAAAAGAAATCATAGATGACACAATCAAATGGAAACACATCTCATGCTCATGGATGGGTAGATCAATATTGTGAAAATGACCATACTGCCAAAAGCAATCTACAGATTCAATGCAATTCTCATCAAAATACCATCATTGTTCTTCACAGCACTGGAAAAAATAATTCTAAAATTCATATGGAACCACAAAAGAGTCCACATAACCAAAGCAATACTAAGCAAAAAGAATAAACCTGTAAGCATCATATTACCTGACTTCCAATTATACTACAAGGCTATAGTTACCAAAACAGCATGGTGCTGGCATAAACATAGGCACACACATCAATGGAACAGAATGGAGAACCCAGAAGTAAAGCCAAATATTTACAGCCAAATGATCTTTGACAAAGCAGATAAGAACATAAAGTAGGGAAAGGACACCTTATTCAATTAATGGTGCTTGGATAACTGGCAAGCCATTTATATGTTGTTGTTTTTTAAGATACCTCATATCTATCCATCTTCAAGTCTTTCTGGGTAACACAGTTGAAGAACTACAGTTTTCAGAGACACAATCTAACTGGAGTGGTCATCTTTACATATGAGAAAAAGAAGTCTCAGAAACTAACAGACAGACAGCAAGTAACCCATAAAGTTAGCATGAGGGATAGGAGCAAAAGCACAAGCTTCTGCTCCTTGGTGTGAACTAGTAAGCTAAGACTTCTTTCTTTTTCTTTTAAGACCTAGTATCTGAAGAACAAAAATTAACTCTTATCAATGTTTCATTATCTTAAAATTCTATATTAGATGATTTATGAATATTGTTGGAAAGGAATTATTTCTGTGTATAGAATGATTAGCTTGTAAACATAGTATATAAGAACATACAGACAGCAGGTCTTAAACAGACACCCTAATTTCCTTTTGATTTATGGTACCTGTGATTTCATGAAAGAGATTTTAAGCATACTATCTCTGGAATTAAATTGTGCTTTGTTAACTATAAAATATGCATATGCTATTAATACATAAACACATTTCAAACTCTATGTAATGAAAAAAATCTTTATAAGAGAACATTTGAGTATTTGGTTAATAATAGAAAATGGGGAAAATGTTCTGCTAAGGGAGGTTGCATTTAATACTAAAAATAATAAAGAATATTTTTTGCTTTTCTTTATACAAGTTTTTAAAAATTATTTTTGCTTTTATTTCTGAGGAATATGAGACAATCAAGTCAAGTGGTACTGAGACACATGTCATTACCTTGTATAGTGGTTATTTTTCAAAGTTTTGGAATCAGTTTTCAGACTTGAATATATATTGGTTGCCTATGTGTTCTACCAGCTAGGATATAATTGTATTATTTATACCTTAATGAAAATAAGTTTTAATTTAAGATAAATATATTTTAAAACTCATGTTCTACATAGGCCAGTGCCAATCAAAACTTCTTTTCTTGCTCAGGGTTGTAAGACAAGAGTTCTCTACATGACCCAGCTCTCACTCCCAGTGTAGGGAAAGGTGACTATAAACTTGAAAAGCAGAATGGGTAATTTGAGACATTTTCTCTCCGACTCTACTAAGAAGGAAAACATCGTTGTCTTCCAATCTAGCAATCAGCAGTTCTCTAAAGGAGGAATGCCTAGGGGATGGAGGTGCCAGGTGAGGAAATGAGATGGGAGGACAGTCTTGAAAAATAACTTTACCAAAGACATTTTGAGTTGCTTCAGAGAGGTCCAGAGCTATTGTTTGGTTCTGGATCAGAACAGCTGCTTCCTTTTCTTGTTTGACTGGTAACAAAATACTTAGCCTCTCTTGACTAAATCTTGCTGACATTTTTCATTTATGCAGAAATGATGTTCTATGTATGCATTTAACAAGATACACAACAATGCAGGCTATCCTTAAGGAACAATGTGAAAAATATTTTTCTAAAAATCTGAAATCAAACCAACTGACTTTTTTGGTGAGTCATAATGAAATATTTAAACTGCTGAGTATAAAAATGGATCATAGGTTGAGTGTGGTGGCTCATGCCTACAATCCCAGCATTTTGGGAGGCTGAGGGGGCCAATCACCTGACACCAGGAGTTCAAGATCAGCCTGGGTAACATGGTGAAACCCATTTCTACTAAAAAAAAAAGACACCTGCAGTCCTAGCTACTCAGGAGGCTGAGGCACAAGAATTGCTTGAACTCCAGAGGCAGAGGCTGCAGTGAACCAAGATCTCCCACTGTATTCCAGCTTGAACAACAGAGCAAGACTCTGTCTCAGAAAAAATAAAGTAAAATAAAATAAAATGTATCGTAAAATGTGGTAGAGTAAATGATGGTTGTAGGTACAGAGAGTTTTTAGTAAGAGCCTCTGTATATTAGAATGTGCATAAAAATAAAAATCTAGTAGTTTTATCTATAAATTGATACTAGCGAATTTTAAAAGGCAAAGTATTTTGACTGTTAGTAAATATTACACGAGATTAAAATAATTTCAATAATTTATCATTAAGTTTGAGTTATATAAAAATATTTTAACACATTCTGAATCTTTTAAAGAGTTGTTATTAAAGAAGACATTGTCCATATGTGTTCAATCACCTTTTATAGGGATCAGGGTGATGGTGATGCACTTATTCATTAGGAGGCTTAAGAAGAAGTTGGTCTTTGCAGACAAATAAGTAAATATGCTACTTTTTACCTGGTATAAATAATTATGAAATGCACTATGCTTACTTGTTTGCTTTTGCTTTTTTCAATGAATCAGGGTCCCAGTATGTTGCCCAGCTTGGAGTGCAGTGGCACAATCACGGCTCACTGTAGCTTCCATCTTCTAGGCTTAAGGGATCCTCCTGCCTCTCAACCTCCTGGGTAGCTGGGCCTGCAGGCATGTGCCCCCACACCCAGCTAATTTGTTGTTGTTGTTGTTGAGATGGAGCTTCGTTTTGTTGCTCAGGCTGGTCTCAAACTCCTGAGCTCAAGCCACCGACCTTCCTCAGCCTCCCAAAGTACTGGGATGAAGAAGCATAAGCCACCACATCTGGCCCCATGTTTTCTTGTATGACTTGACTACTCCAAGATTAAGTTGATGCTCAGTAGACACAACAACCTTAGCTTACATTTTTGAGTCTCATGTTTGGATTATTCCACATTCTCCTTTAAAGCAACCTAACTCTTTATCAGAGTATGTGTGTATATACACACACACACACACACACACACACACACACATGATCCCATTATATCTTAGTTTTTCTATTGTGATTCACTTTAGATTTACTTGGAAAGTAAGTGGAATATAAAATAAACAATTCTAAACAAATAGAAATTTCACATTACATTTTATAGTATTTTAAAGGCCAGACCTCAAATGTGATTCCGCACTTCCACAGGTCTTTAAAATTTTGTATACGTGTGTGTATGTGTGTAATAAAACTAAGTGATGAAAAAAGGCAGGCTGGGAAAGTACTACTACAAACATATTTTATTGAAGTAAAACTGCACAAAAAGGCCTAGTTTAAACATGTTTACTAAATTTAACTTTCCCTAATAAATCTAAACCTATCTCAAAATTGACAACTAAGATTAAAACATACAAACTCAGTTTTGTTTTGCAAAATAAAGTTTAAATTTGCAACACATAAAAACACAAATGTAGGGTATGGCTACTTTTTGCCTGTGTTTTTGTATACCAAACCAAGGCTAATTACTTTATCTTATGTCTGTCTGCCTTCTAGGTATTTTTATTTTAGTTATTTTATTTTATTCACATATGCTGGAAAGAAACATTTGGAGATATATATATATATGTTATATGTATATGTACACACATATAAATACATACTTATTACATATCGTATTCATTGGTTCAATAAATTTTATTCTATGGTCTCTTAGGGACATTTTTCCTCAATTTTTCCAACTAAAAATAACAATAAGAGCTACCATTTATTCAAAGTTTATTATGTGCTAAATTCTGTGCTAAATATTTTACTGTTTCACATGTCATAGTTTCAACAACACTATAAAATTTCGAGTCTGGTACTCTTACTATATTTACTTTGTGGGTGAATAAACTGAAATACGGAATGATTTCACAACTTCCCTAAAATTATGCAGCTACTATGTGTGAGAACGTGAATCCAAGCCCAAGTCTTGCTTACTAGACCCATTCTGGGTCTAGCTCTGGATATAGACTTAAGTAAATTCTTTTCTTACTTGCAATCTGAACACCAATTTAATTCCTCCAGCCTCATTAAATCTTAAAGAAAATTTCTTTAAAAATGTCTGTGACAGCTAAAGGTCAACATCAAACTAAGTTAGATTATGGCATATTAGTGAACAAATCCATATATTATTTAACTTGAACCTAAATTGTATCTAAGTTGTAAAATATAAATATTTAGCATATCTATTTTTTACACTAAAATTGTAGAAGTTCAGTATCAAATTCATTATCCAATTTTCATAATTAGGTAATCTCCTCCTCTATTGTTTTGTTCCTAATGACTGTTGTTTAATTTTGTATGCTGTCTCCAACCACTTTGAAGGTAGAAATGATACAAATAAATTTTCAATAAATAAAAATATACTAAATCAAGTCAATCAGCTGTCTGTGAAGACCTGACAAGAAAGGTTTACATTTTTCTGATGCCTTCTCTCTCTCACTGGTGGTTTCTGTAACAATCAGCATCTTAATGTTTTTTTCTACCCAACTGCTTTCACTGGGTGTAAAATATTTGTAAACATTTTTTGCCTAGTAAAAATCTAGTAAGTGGAGAAAAATAGCAACTCTCCACTTTTTTTTTTCTTTTTTAGAGGGAGTCTGTCACCCAAGCTGGAGTGCAGTGGCAAGATCTAGGCTCACTGCAACCTCTGTCCACTGGGTTCAAGCGATTCTCCCACCTCACCCTCCCTAGTTGCTGGGATTACAGGTGTGTGCCACCACGCCCCACTAATTTTTGCATTTTTAGTAGAGACAGGATTTCACCATGTTGGCCAGGATGGTTTAGATCTCCTGACATTGTGATCTACCTGCCTCGGCCTCCCAAGGTGCTAGGATTACAGGTGTGAGCCACTGAGATTTGTTAAAAGATGCTGATAACATCTGTAAAAAGTTTTGCCAAACCCAAGATCCCTTTGCTAAAATGCATGTGTATTTTCTTTTATCCTCTCCTGGCCAGGTATCTGGATCATCTATAGGTGGGTCACTGAATGCTAATGAATCATTGTAAAAACACAGTATCAAGTAATCCATGAGTCTTGCTTGGAACACGGATATAGAAGCTCTGATGACTTGTACACTTATACCACAATAGCAATAAGTTTCAGCGTTAAATCATCTCTCTCTTTATGTGTAGAAATAGATCATGTGTGACCAGTGTCCTTCCTGCTGATGCTCCTTTCCCACATGTGAGAAAATAGAGATATTCCATCTGTATCCTTTTTAGCCCCTTACACCACATATTTGCTGAAAACATACCCCGCATGCAAGCAGACATCATAAACTAATTGGAGGAAGGAGTTTGTAATATATCTTCTGACTCCCCCACTCCAACCCAACAAACAATTTATATGTAAATACACACAGAGCTAAGGCAGACACTAAGTTGCCTAAATTAAATGACAGTCAGTCCCTGAGGACCAGCAAACATTGTCCAGGACATCAAGGATTATGGTCTTTCTCCTCAATGACCTGACAAGACAAAGGGTTGTTTGGATAATAGACATACCGTCTCAGTTCATCTATTTGCATATGTAGAAATTAAAGTATTATTACTGTATGTTCAGAGGACTTTTCATTCTTTCTGTTGCTTTGGTAACACTTACTATAATATTTTCCCTTTTAAACAGCCCAATTTGCATTAACTCCATAACTTAAATGCCATAAATGGGAAATATATGGATGGTTTTTAGATCTTTATTTATGGCATATATACACATAATAAGGACATCACATTAAATAAATAAAATCCTCATTCTTGTTACACAGAAAGTGCTGTTTTGGATGTTAAGGGAAAATAAAATATACACTATATTTCTATCACTAGAAATCCAGAAAAAATATTTAATATAAATATTAATTTTAACTTTTGCTTATTTTCTCTTTTCCTATACCTCATCAGGCAAAAAAATCACAAATCCTCTATTCTTTTTAAATAAAATAAGCAATGGTTTTGACATACATAAACCTTAAAAAATATTTTCATCGAATGAGTCTTTTAAGGAAACTTATTTTAAAGATGTAGACAACTTATAGATAGCTAATTAGAAAGCTAATTATCAGAATGGAATTGACATATATCTATCTGAGGGACAATTGAGGTCACAGATTTGCTTCAGGGATAGGAAGAGGAGAACAATTTCTTGTTTTTTAAATTTCTGAATCTTGCTTAATTTTCTCATAGTAATATGAATTATGCATGCATGATTTATTCTTGGATTTTCATTAAAAATAGATAATTCTTTATGTGTTTTGTTTAAAGAAATGATGTTCAAGGTTTAAAGTGAAATTAAGCACATTGTCTTACTATGGGACTATTGATTCTAATGTTTGGTAATGTTACATAGAGTTTCCAAACTTATTTGACCAAAGGATCCTTTTCCTTCCTGTGGAGTACCTCCAAGGAGTAATATTTTATAGAATCTGTTAAAATATCATCTACATTACAAAATGGAATTTTGCATTTATTGTATTGCATGATTTGGCTACATTTTTTTCAAGTCTCTCTAAAGCTCTTCTCAAGATGCATTTAAAATAATTATTCACTTTAATAACGAATTAGAAAGAATAAAATAATAATTCAAAAACAACTGCCCATTATATTCAGCTAGAAATAAGGGGACAGTTTATCAACCTTATATCCCTTTCTGAAAGAAGCCCCACTGATAGAAAACTACTTTGGTGATGAAAACGCTACTAAAAGACAATTTCAAAGGGAATTGTGTCTAATGGTTTCGCCTTGTATTTTTTTTTAAAGATATCATTAAAGTAAGTCAATGCTAACCACATTAACCAGTAATAATCACAAATTTTAGCTAATAAATTATTAATGCAATGTAGACCATTTGTCAGCAGAAAATGCTTTATCCAATCTTTTCATTCTCTTCATTACCACTCCTTGAATAGTCTGATTAACTGTCAGTTACATACATAATTCTTGTTACAGTTTGTTTATTGCTTTTCAGCAACCCAGTAATCCTAGTGGATGAAAATATTTTTCATTTGTCACAGTGACACGTGCTATGAAGTGAAAACACGAACAGCTGCAGGATTCCCTAAACTGATATAACACATATTTATTTAAGATTCCATCCCATTTTTTAAAACTTCCTATTTAACTAAAATTAACCACAGGATTAGACTTTGGTTTCAGATATGCCTTTATTGTAAGATAGATACAATTTCAGAAAAAAAAAATCAGCAAAGGCTTTGACTGTCATATCTCAAGCTTGATATTTTAACATATTTTTTCCTAAGCAATTTATTCTGCAACAGATTCTCTGATAAGCTTTGCTGGCGTGCCTAACTCATGGCTCTTAAATAGTTCCCAGTTATTCTACTTAGTCCAGTCCAAGCACCATTTTCATCAAGTTCCTATAGGCTGGCGTCTTGGGTGGTAGGTTATGTTGCTTTATCCTTAGACTATTTCTGCATTTCTACATTCTTTCTTGAGCCATGGATCACTATTGTAAAAATAGCCACATAGGTAAAACATAAGCATATAAAAAAATTTAAGAAGAGAGTCTTGATGGGTGAAGGAGGGTATCTTATTTTTATTTCTTCTGAGAAATTTGGAGCTTAAAATAAATGTCATTTCTACCATTTTAAGTTTTTGTTATATTTTTAAAAATCTGTCTTAAACAAATATATTATTAAACAATTATATTTGATAGAATTCCAAGCAAAATTTACTCTAAAATAAAGATAATAAATCCATGGTTCTATTGGTAGCAAAGTATACATATTCTGGTAATAAAAAAATACTTAAAATCTGATTTAGAATACTTTTATTATGTATAAGATAGACATAAAAACTGAAGAAAGGAAATATTAGGAAGCCTTATAAGATTATATAAATAATAAATTAATAAAAACAGAAAAATGCTCAGTAGATACTGAAATCTTATATGGACAATTTAAGTTTCATCCTGTGAAACTTTCCCAAGTGAAGGTGAACTGGCATCTTGCATATCCTCCCTGAATATATTTACCTTTGTCCTACATGATGAGTGATAAAAATAATCAACGATCTAAAAATTAGGAAATTTAAAATGTAAACCTTGCATCCTATTGTCATTTAAGAAAGTTGAAGCTCTGGCAGCAATATGCTAGGATTCCCCCATGGAAAGAATTGGCTTTAGGGAACATGTGCTCCCAAACCATCCCCGTCACTTCCTATGTTCTTATACCCAGGCCATTTCATGCATGTATAGTACCTGCCTGGACCCTGTAGGCATTGGTGTTTGAAACTGCTACTAACTACAATAAATAAATTCTCTTGGATAGAGTCCAAAATGTACCTCTCTTACACTGAATCCTATTTTATTGCAAAGAGGGTTATGATAAATTTATAGTACATGATTAAATATGCATGTCTAACATGATTGCAAATAAAATATTGCATAAAAGAGTGTCAAGATAAAACTGAGTACACAGTAAAACCTTTTAAGGGTTACAGTTGAAGGTTTTTCTAAATAATAATGAATCTTTTATTTTTATAATCTAAGAGACAAAGGGACTCCCTCGAGTCCCAAGGAATACTTCCAGATGGTATTGTCTTGATATTACTAAAAGAAAATTATTGATCAGTACAAATTTACACAGAGACTTCTATTTATTTCTACTGGTGAAAAGGCCCAAATCATTTCACTTTTTCTGATGGATATCAGGAACAAGATAGGTAAAAGAATATTACTCATTTATAGATCAAGAATTGTTTAATTGAAGAGGATATTTGAGATTGTTTCCCAGGTCAGGGTTTGCCCAATCCTTAATACATAAAATGTATTAAACTTCTCCAAAATACTGAATATACGACATATATTATTGACAAAGTGTATTCAGCTAAATTATTAAATAACTTCTGACTAATCTAAGTTTCTGGAGAGAATTACATTGCTCTTAAAGTAGCTATTTTTTTTAATTGAAATACTGATTTGAGATACTGTTTTAGAATGCCTAGAAATTTCAACATCAAGGCACAAATCAGTATCTGTTCTTACTTTTCAATTGTTTGTTTTTTGGGGGAAAATGTGCTAAGTATTACCTGTGTGATTGGTATACAAAGTTACATAAAGATCACATGAAGTTGATATCATTATAGACATTGAAAAATATGTCAAATGATATCTAACATAATTATGATATTTCAGTTGCAATACCAAGGAAGTAAATAAAAGTAGGCAAGCGCTTTTTAATGGACAAGTTAGCTTGTACCATGTAAATGTGAACCTTTGACTATCTCCTATCCCATTGTGTATGTTAACAGGATTAGCTAGCTTTAGTCCCCCATCCACAAGAAGTGTGATATGCAGTGTGACCTGTAAATCTCTCCTGGGATTCAAAAGGGCTAAGTTGAACCATGGATGATTTCAAAGTAATTCTCAGCACAATTATCTGCTTGACCTGCAAGATGAACAAGCATATCATTTAATTAATTGCCAAGCTCTTGTGAACAGTGCTGTTCATTTTTCTAGTAACTGCATGATGATCTGCCCTTGTTGATTCTTATGGGAATGACAAAAATTGCACATTAACTGGTTTGATGACCACTTTCCACATTGCCATCCAACACTACTTTCAATCTTGACATGAATGACTCCTTCTTAGGAGTATCATAAAAGGATTCCAAAGGCAGTGTTCCCTTATAGCCGTGATAAATATTTTTTGATCATCTCAGGTCGCAATACAAAAACATCTTCTTCTCACTTATGAGGTACAAATGTAAACCACATCTCTAAAACTGTAAAAGTATAAAGCATTTTAAAAGCTGGTGATATCCATGGCATGATGAATACTAATCCAGAAAGAACAGAAATGATGCAACAATTATATTCAGTTATTCAGCCATAATAAAGGTGAAATATTTCAATTTCATATAGGTATGTGAAGAGAAGAGGAAACGGAAATGTGTGATTTTCTGTTATGAGGGAAAACATAATACAAATCTAGCATTAAATTATTCTGATATGTAAGTTGCCAAATATTACTGCAGGTGTTTATTCTGGATGCTAAATGAAGAATTTATTTTATGAACAAACAAATTAAGGAACAACAACTCGGGCAGGGAAAAAGAAAAAACAATTCCCAAAATATTTAGCTCTGAAATTTGTCTACTGAATGTCCTCTCTTTCTCTAATTTTCTTAGTGTTTATATGTCTGTTTGCCAGCTTGAGATTATTTTGCATTCTCTAAAATCAGATCAGATTCTAGAGTGTAATAAACAAAAAATCAACGAGTTAAACAGCTGAAATATCCATTTCTATTTCCAATTCATTGTGATACTTAATTATTTATCACCTGAATTGCCTGATCCAGCATAAAGAGATGAAGTCAATGCCACAGTGTGTGGAAGCAGTCTTTAATCCAATATAGACTTCTAATTGCAATGGTGTGGGTGTGTGTGGCTGAGGGTATTCTCCCGAGGAAGGAGCCCAGCTTTGTATCATGAAATGATTGGTCTATTGTATATCTTTAGAGGAAAAAGAGAATGAATCCCTTATTAAATAAATCATGACATAAAACAGATTCTCCTTTGCCTCCTTGTGTGACATTTTTCTAGGTAAAACTAGGTAATTGACAAATTTTCAAACGATTTCCTCAGATTTTCTTCACTGCGGATCAGCATTTCTCAATCTCAGCCTTACTGACATTTTGGGCCAGATAATTCTTTGCAGTAGGGGCATGACTGTAAACTGTAGGATGCTTAGCAACATTCCTAGCCTCTGTCTACTAGATGCTAGTGGCAACTTTCTCCCCCAGCCTTGCCCCACTAATGACAACCAAATATGCATCCAGACATTACTAAATGCTTTTGGGAAATGGGGGCAAAATCACCCCCAGTTGAGAACCACAGCTTCAGTTAATACTCTGAAACAAAAAACACTTTGGCTTACTTCCCTCATTCCCAAAACACACCCAATCTTAGGTAATTATGGAAGGCATGCTTCCTCTTCCAGGGAGAGCAAATAGTAACGTCCTACAGACAAGGAGGAGATAATCAGTAAAAAACAAAGAAGTAATGCATGGCTTCAACTACATTATATACATCATCATTTTAAATCATCCCCACAATGAGGGCTCCCCTGAGATATTGCAAAAGGGAGAACCTGAGTCAGTGATTGAAGAAAATACACTTTTTTAGAGAATTATATGATATTTTTGACACTGATGAGAAGCAGACCCCATTCTATTTTGATGTTTTAACTCAGAATAAGCCCATACAATGGGGACATACTGTCACATCCATGCATCTGCTTAACATAATCAAATAGTTTGCTTAACTATTTTAAATTAGTGAAATATTTTTCTTGAACTTTCGTACCTTCATGGATCCTAGCTCAAAGCTTAGTATCTGGGTGAGTCCACCTAAGTTTTAAATGGTATATTTAAATTCAACAATCTGTGTCAATTCCAAATAACAATAAATAATTTTCTGCTATACCATCTTCCATCAAAGGCAATACATACAAGTTTAAGTGAAGGGGTGAAAATATACATTTTTGGTACTTGATGATTTTTTTAAGCAACGTTTGCCAAGTTGGTGTAAAAAACTATAAGGAGTCATATTAAAAACTCAAGTAAACATTAATAGATCCCATAATTATTATAATTGTGTTAAATTAATAGATATTTGCTGCAGAAATAAAATGGTTATCTGAGAATACCAGATAGAAAATGTCCTTATATATGTACACAAATACTGTGCAAATATACAGAATTTCACTTATGAATTCCAGTTCTGTTATGATAAAACTATCTTGCTTATAAAATCAAAGCTGACAAAATCTAGGGGGCTTTTCATAGTGTGGCAAGTATTTCTTAAATGAAGAGTGTGTGTTTCCACTAAGCATACTGTGATTTCCTGCTTTTCTTATAGATTTGTCATCTTTCACTACACACATTTTTTATTCCTGTGACACCATCTTCTCTTCTTATCTCTTTTCTCTCATAAACATCATCTTATTTTCAACTTGTTATTGCTTTGGCCATTGTTTTGCTAGGCAAAAACAAGGAAATATTGCATATGTGACGTAAATGGAAAGAACTCAGTTTTATCATCAAGTAGGAGAACATGGCCAATTAAATAACTTCTTAAAGTCTCAGTTTTTTTCATGGGGAAAATGAAGTTACCTCTTATATTTCTTGTATGTTTGTCAATTAGTAGATTCCCCACAATTAGTAAATAGTCTTCTTCATTAGAGTGAAAATGTTGGGGTAGTTTTCTCTACTGGGTGAGGCATACTATGGTACATATAAAACGAAATATTGAGGAAATCTGATATAACAAAAAATATCTTTCATTAGAAATATGGGGCCAGGTATAATTTACTATGGGTCTTAATTTTCTCCTGTCTATCACTCTTTGTCTGTTAAACTGATTACATTTATGGATTATAAAAGATCTTTAAAAAGAAACCCAAAAGGACATATTGTCATTTGTTTATTATCAACATAATTACATAATTCCTAGGTTTTTTTATGTTGAGCATTTAGATTTATATTTCTAAACACAATATGATTCCATTCCATATGTGAATGCAGTTATTACTATAATATAAATTACAAAAATACTTGGATATGTCTGGCGAATAATTCAATGTATTCAGGATAATTACTTACTCTGTCCAAAACAAAACAAAACAAAGAACAAGAAGTGTTTTTAGACCAGATAGGATTTTCTAAGCCCTAAGTTCCTGCTGTTACCCAGATTTTCTTTCTGGTTCTCAATACGTCACAACTATCTCTCAGCAGACTATAACACAGGAATTAGTAACCAAGCGAATCAGAGACATTTTATCCAAATAGTAAACTTAGCATGAGTTCTCCTATAGGTACTAATTGGAAGAGGGACAAAGAAATTTTGAAGCAAAGTTATGTTTCATATCTGCCTCCCGCATTTCCTGCTCAAAAGCCAAGTTTCTTTAAACTTGAAATCCAGTTCCCTTGGATAGCACACACTGAGAAACCAGGAAGCATGGGACACAAAATGATCAGTGAATACTAGAGGATCAGAGAACATTTGCCTAAACCATGGAAAAAATTATTTCTAAAACATCGGAATTATATCTCATAAATCTAGGTTCTCCTCTTTTTCTTCTTCTCCCTCTCCTTCTCTTCTCCATCTTTTTCTTTTCATTTAACCCTGCAGACACTGTTGATGAACAACAACATCTATCTTATTCGAGTAAAAGCCAGAGGAAACTGTACAGCTGCGTTATCAGTCTCTCCATATGCAAATATAAAGAATCTGATCCCTCTCCTGATACTTGAGATCCAAAGGCAGCAATAGGATTATTCTGGGACCAATTCTTTCTCCTGAATGACTTGAAACGTATACAAAAAAGCATGCACATCAGCAAGTCGAATGACTGATGGCACTGGACTCATCCATATTTATCTTCCCAGGATTGGACAGGCATCCTATTGATTCATACAGGTCATTACACAGCATGTTTATAATCCAGTACCATCCAATTCAAAAGGAAACGTAAAATTAGTGATGGATCTACTTGCAGGTCTGTGCTTAAGGCACAAGATAGGTAATCAAGCATCACACTCTTTTGGTATCACTATACTCTCCCTCAGTTTAATGTCAGTCAGTCTTACATAGATGACTCTAAAAGGATGGAAAATACTGAGATTCTCTAGTTAAAGAAACAATTTAAAAATGGTAAGCCTTTTCATATAACCAAATATATTCTTGGCAGAAAATCATTTCTGGGAAAATTTAAACAAATATATAGGACCTTGTTTTATTCTAGGACAAATGTGTGTATTTGTCACATCTTATATGTATATTATATGCATAAAAGGAAAGTTTTACTAGGGCCACCTTGAAAAGAAAATAAGCAAAACAAAAGAAAGGTAAAAACAAAATGCAGATGCAAACTCATTAGAATAATCAGGATTAGACACTATGATAGTCAGGTTTGAAATTCTCACTCTTAGAAAAAAAGTCTCGACCATTTTTAAAACTAACAAAGCAAAAAAGGTTATGAATACCAAATTATATTCAAAATTTAGTCAAACAAAATCTTTACTTTCTAAGTGAGATGTTGAGAAGCTAAGAGTAGTGAAATAAAGCTTTTCTCTCTTTAACAATTTTCATGCTTTTGGAGTCCTGTAGCTTAACTCTTACAGTTGCAGAAACTGGCACTTAATCTAAGTCTGGGCCTTGACATGCCCGGAGGCACTCAGCTGCAAACTCTCAGGCTCACGCAGGGTAACAGCATTGAGCTTTATTTAGTTTTGAAAATTAAACCAAAAGGAGAAAATTCAGTGGGCTATTTGATAGGGAATTAAGTTCTCAAATGACATCAAAATCATCCTGTAATCCAAAAGTGACTCTGAAATAAAGAGCTCACTTTACAACGCTCATAGCACCATTGATTCATCCACATGTGTGCTGTGCCCTCTAACCCTGGAGGGTCCGGCATTTATTCCAACAATATATTCATTGATCAAGATATTTTTTGTAACTTCTTTTTTGGAATTATCCTTAGACCCCATTGCATTGTCTATTAATTTACATGTGCATGAACTCGTTCATTTGGCAATTATTTGTTGAACCCTAAGATGTTTCATATGCTGCTCTAGATGGTGGTGATATCACTGCCAATGAAAAAAGATGGATGAAAAGCCTGCCCTCTAGCTCCTCGAATACCAATGTGAGAAGAAAGAGGCAAAAATAAATACGTTAATCACATGGAATGCCGGACGACAGAAGCTGCTGAAGAGGAAGATAAAGCTGGGGAGGAGGATGGCAAGGACTTGGGTGGGAACGACTTTCTGCAGAAGCTCCTCCAAAAGTGCGTCATTTGAGCAAAGATCTAAAGGTGGTAAAAGAGTGAGCCATCAAGGTATTTTAGGGAAGAACATTCGGTAAGAAGGGATAGCACGTGTTTTATGGCTTTGTGTGGTATTTTTTTCCGATAAATTTAAACCGAGACTACATTTAGTAATTCTTTGGGAGGCAATATTATAAAAAAGTCCCCAGCCATAGACTAGTATATAAAATTGGTGAGGAATCTTCTTGGAGGTCTGTGCCTTGGGCATAAGATAGGTAAATAAGCATTTCTCTATTTTGATATCACTATAGTCTCTTCTCATTTAAGGTTAGTATCACACAGATGACTCTAAAAGGATGGAAAATACCAAGATTGTCTAGTTAAAGGAACATTTGAAAAATGTGCTAGCATAGAAACTATCCCTTAAACCAGTCCTCTGATTCTCCCCCCTTTCATACACTTTTGCGGTGTGTTTAGAACCAGTATTTATGAATGAGCAGATTCCAATTTACTATCAACTTCTTGGAGTTTCTTCTCTGCCTCCTTTTCTTAACTGAAGTTTGGCCCACCTTTGGAGACACCACTAAGCCTGTAGCATTCTCAAGTGCTTTCCATTTACTGTCTAGTACCATGTGTATTTCAGGGGCTGGCTAATGGGTTGGTTCCTCCACAGTCCTCTTTATAACTTCTAAATCATTACTTCCATGCCGTCTTATTAAAAGTAAAACAAAACCAAACAAAAAGTCTTGTTCCTGCTTCTAACATAACATGCACTCCTCCTATTTGCTACTATCTCTAGCCTCTCAGTTGCTACCCTTTATAATAAAACAGCTGGCAATGGCTCCAAGACATCTTGGGACCATTAATTCCTCTCCCCATCCAGGGTACCATGATCTTTCAGGTATCTTGTTGTCTTTATTGAGGAGAATTTCTCCCATCCCATTCCTCAGGCAAGTTCTCTCCCAGTAACATTACCATTGCCTATGATTAATCTGAAATTTTTAGAAATCACAAATTCAAGCACAACTTTACAGTTTGCCTTATAAGAAAGCCATTTATTAAACCTCATGTGAACGCTGTCCACTTTATCTATGTCAAACCACCACTCTTAATATTCATTCAATTTTAAATAATAACATAGTTTTTCTGGCCTATCATTTAAAACATTCCAGTAGGACACCTAAATTCTCTT
Source organism: Cebus imitator (assembly GCF_001604975.1). Lineage (NCBI taxonomy): Eukaryota > Metazoa > Chordata > Mammalia > Primates > Cebidae > Cebus > Cebus imitator. Next base: position 10,889,359 of record NW_016107322.1, read on the forward strand.
GTCTTTTTATCACATCTGCATGGCAAAGATTCTCCATAAATTACCTGCCTTCTCTAGCTTGCTCAGAAACAGCCACATGGGACTGAGAGATGTGACACAACAAGGCAGACATACTCAATATAAATGTATGATCTCAAATTAAAGAGGAGCTAAACATTCTCCATTTGACAGATAAATCCCCTGCGACTCTTCTTTATGGCATACCAAGCCTTCTTTGAGCTGCTGTAAACAACTTCCATTTCTGTCTTCACCCTGTATAGATGATTTCAGCTCCTATATCATAAAGAAAATTGTATTTTTCCACAGAGACTCCTTCAACTTTGTTTCATTTTTCTTTTCTTTTTTTTCTTTTTTTGAAACAGAGTTTCCCTCTGTCACCCAGTCTGGAGTGCAGTGGTGTGATCACAGCTCACTGCAGCCTCTACCTCCTGGGCTCAAGCAATCCTCCCATCTCAGCCTCTTGACTATCCGTGGCCACAGCATGTGCTACCAATGAGTGCCACCATGCCCAGCTAATTTTTTTATTTTTTTGAGATAGCGTCTCCCTTGTTGTCCAGGCTTTTCTCAAACTCCTGGGCTTGAGCACTCCTTCCACCTTGGCCTCCCAAAGTGCTGGGATTACAGCCAATGTGCCACTGCACCTGGCCAACTTTCGGTTCCTTTACTCACAACTTCTCCAACATTTGTGCCCCTCCTTGTCTTCCTTCCTGTTACAACAAAAGGGCTGTGTCTATGTCCAAGGCCAATCTCATCTATTCTGCTTTGAATCATTATCTGTTTCCCCCTTCTCAGAGAACTTACATTTGAACATACCTTCTCAACTTGATTCAACTCGATAAAATCACCAGTATTTTTGATCCATACTTGAAAGATATTTTATTTTTCACACTTAATATCTTTGTCCTTTTTGCAATTTTTACAGTGGTGAATACTTTCTAATTCCTTTAAGCACTGTCTTCTCTAGTCTTTCTGACACCCCCTCTCTGGTTTTGCTTCACCTTTCCTGGCTCCCTTGCAGTTTTTCCCCAAGCCTCTTTGTAATCTAACCATCCTCAACCAACCATTTTAAGGTGGGAGGTATTCAAAGCTCAGTCCTAAGTTCTCTTTTCTCCACTTGCTCTAGGGTCTTTCTAGGCAATTTCTTCTATATTCAATGTTTCTAGCAGTTTCTGCCATATTCAATGTTTCTTCTATCACCTATATTTAAGAGACTCCCTGAATTGATTTTCTACCTCAGTCTTCCCTACTGAGCTTCAGATCTGAATATCTAATGCAGTATCATCATCCACATATTTAAGAGAATATGTCCCAGCCAAATTCTTGACTCTCTCTCCACATTACTTGGTTCTCTCCCATTCTTGGCCAGGCCAGGGCATGTCGCCATTGAGTCACATGAGCAAATCTGGAGCTTAAGAGTCGTCTCTGGTTCTGACCTCCAGCTCACCCCCCTGTTCAATTCATCTCAGAATCTTGTCAATTTTACTTCCCAAATTACACTCAAATTAATCTCTCTATCTCCACTGCCAACAGCTTAGTCTAAGCTACCATTATCTTGATTAACTATTTGATCTCGAAGGGTGAATTATATATGCTCAATTCAGGTAATGTCAAAGAAACAAACAGGTCAATATGCTTTATGGGTGAGTAGTTTCAAAAAATAAACTAATTAATCTATTTACGTATAAACTTTAGCATGCTTATTAGAGCAGTCTCAGAGACACATGAGTTTTCTTATGCTGAGTTGAGCACTTAGATTTAATGGGAAACTGGAAATGTCATGTTCAATAATTGTTTTATTTTCTTAACAGATTGTTCTATTTTTCTTAATCAGAATAAATAAATATAGCCTCAACTATTTTGATTATCTTCTTAGAATATCTAGTAAGATTTTCATAGGTATTTGTTTCATGTTAAAGTTTTCTTTCAGATCTCTTTATTTCTTAAAGTATTTTAACAGCAATATAGTCTAGTTAGTGCTCTAAAAAAATGTTTTTTTCAAAAATCTAATTTATAATGAAAATACTGAAATAGCCATGAGAAAAATGGTTATAATTCACTATAATAAAATACATATTCTCTTCAAAAAGTTAACATATTTAACTTCCTTTCTAAAAACAGCTCGATTGATTGCATTATAGAAAATTAAGTATGCAATTTAAACAATTCCAAATGCATTGCTTTATTTTAAAAATGTGTGGTAGAAAGTTCCAAATACTTTTTTATTTGTTTCAATGAAGAACAATTCTCTGGCTAAAAATTCTAAGTAAACTGAACTAACCGACTACCATGTAGGAGAAGCATCAGTCATATGAAAGACATCAGGAAAGGATAAACCTACCAATTGCAGGAAAATAAATCACTTGGGTTTCACAAGTGACTGAATAAGTTAGGGTGTTAAACTATATTTATAATAAGCTAACTATCTTTTGTGTTTTTTAGAGATATGATCTCGCTCATTTGCCCAGGAGAGAGTGCAGTAGTGTGATCACAGCTCACCGCAGCCTGGAACTTTGAGGCTGAATTGATCCTCCCAAGCAGCTAGGATTGCAAGCTTGAGCCACAGTGTCCAGCTAATGTATGTATGTATGTATGTATTTATTTATTTACTTATTTACTTATTTATTTTTGTAGAGGTGAGGTCTTGCTTTATTGCCCAGGCTGATGTCAAACTCCTCCCAAAATGCTGGGATTTTACAGGCATGAGCCACGGTGCCTGGCCAGTGCTCATGTTTGAAAGTTATTTTGCAACGTGATAAAAATAAAATGAAAAATAGAGTCAAATTTTAGCTTCTTCTAGTCCCAATAAATCTTAGATTATATTTATTCAAAATATCTATGATGTCCTTAATTCTCAAATCATAATTTTTCTTATCAATGCTCTTTCTCACAAACAATTCAGTTTTCTTGATTTCAAAAACTATACTTTTGCCATAAGTGACTCTTTGTTCATTATACCTAGTATTAAAATGTAATTTCAAGAAGAAAGCCTTCCAATCAGTGTTTTGTGGACTTCCATAAACTAACCTTAATTTGAATAGCCACCATCATTTCTAGTTGTTTATAGAAATGAATCCTGAAATTTATCAAAACACCATGTCCGTGTCCATTTTCCCTCTCCTCTCCAATCCTCCCGCACTGTCAATCTGTACCCATGAATGCATGTCAATTTTGGCCTGTCCAAATTCATCCTGTATCTTTAATAAACCTCTAAGGGTTAGTCTCCCTTATGAAGCTTTTCAAGGATTTCAGACTCTGTTTCTTTTGCTGAATCTTGTAGCATATATCATAATAATATGATCATATACCATAATTGTACATGTTTTACACTATTTTAGATTATCAGTCCTTCTTATATAAAACCACAATTCCTGGTCTCACATTTTGTCTCTAGTAGATTTCTGTGATGACAGTTTACCCCTGATTCACTCTTCTTCACCCCTTGCAGAGTCCCCTCCCAGGTTAACTCTGGGCTTGGTCAAGTGACTTGCTTTGGTCAATGTGACAATAGGAAATATAAAGTAAGCAAAGACTCAAAAAATGCTCACAATTTGGGTCTTAACTTCTAAGCCACTTTTGGAATCCAGTTCCCATCATGTTAATAAGCCCAAGTGAGTCTGCCAAATGATGAGGCAGCAAATGGAGAAAGGCTTCTGCCTTCCCTACCATTCCAGATATGCCAGACAATGTCATCAGAAACTAGCCAGCCCCTGCTAACCCTCAAACTAACTGAAGATACTTGAGCGACCTCGGCTGATGTCAACTGAATCCCACCTACATTGTCAACACTAGCCAGTTCAAATTTTTGTTGTATAAAATGATAAGCTAAATAATGGTTATTGTTTTAGGTCACTACATTTTGGGCAGTTAGAGATACAGCAATAATACAAACTAAACATTTTCTCAACTAAACTCCAGTGAAGCAGAAATTACATCTTTTTCATTATTGTCAATGGAAATAAGACAATCAGAGAACAGAACATCTCATGAGACACTACTAATGTGATTTTCTCTGCCTTCTACCAAATATAAAATTAGTAAAAAAAGAAAATGTTTATTATTGCCTTCATTTCAGGGCTCATTATTGGTCTGTTCAGGGATTCAATTTCTTCCTGGGTTAGTCTTGGAAGGATGTATGTGTCCAGGAATTTATCCATTTCTTCTAGATTTTCTAGTTTATGTGCATAGAGATGTTAGTAGTGGTCTCTGATATTATTTGTATTTCTCTGGGGGCAGCAGTAAAATCCCCTTTGTCATTTCTAATTGTGTTTATTTAATCTTCTCTCTTTTCTTCTTTATTAGTCTAGCTAGCAATCTACCTATTTTATTAGTGTTTTTCCAAAAACCCAGCTCTTGGATTTGGTGATCTTTTGAATAATTTTTCATGTGTTAATCTCCTTCAGCTCAGTTCTGATTTTGGTTATATTTTTGTCTTCTACTAGCTTTGGGATTTTTTTACTTGTGGTTCTCTAGTCCTTTTAGTTGTGATGCTAGGTTAAGTTGAGATTCTTCTTTTTTTCTTTTTTTTTTTTTTTTTTGAGACGGAGTCTCGCTCTGTCACCCAGGCTGTAGTGCAGTGGAGTGATCTCAGCTTACTGCAACCTCTGCCTCCCAGGTTCAAATGATTCTTATGCCTCAGCCTCCTGAGTGGCTGGGACTACAGGCACATACAACCATGCCTGGCTAATTTTTGTATTTTTAGGAGAGACGGGGTTTCACCATGCTGGCCAGGCTGGTCTTGAACTCCTGACCTCAGGTGATCCACTCACCTCAGCATCCCAAAGTGTTGGGATTATAGGCATGAGCCACCATGCCCAGCCCTTTCTAACTTTTTAATGTGGGCATTTAGTGCTATAATTTCCCTCTTAACACTGCCTTAGCTGTGTCTTAGAGATTCTGATACATTGTATCTTTGTTCTCATTAGTATCAAAGAACTTCTTGATTTATGCCTTAATTTCATTATCTACCTGAAAGTCATTAAGGGATAGGGTATTCAATTTCCATATAATTGTATGGTTTTGAGTGAATTTCTTAGTCTTGATATCTAATTGGATTGTGCTGTGCTCCAAGAGACTGTTTATGGTTTCACTTCTTTTGCATTTGCTGAGGAGTGTATTACTTCTGCTTATGTCATTGATTTTAGAGTATGTGCCATGTGGCAATGACCAGAATGTATATTGTGTTGTTTTGGAGACGAGAGTTCTATAGATATCTACTATCAGGCCCATTTGATCCAGTTCTGAATATCTTTGTTAAATTTCTATCTTGATAACTGTCTAATATCGTCAGCTGGTGTTAAAGTCTCCTGCTATTAGTCTTTTTGAAGGTCTCTAAGTACTTGCTTTATGAATCTGGGTGCTCCTGTGTTGCATGCATATATATTTAGGATAGATAAATGTTCTTGTTGAATTGAACCCTTTATCATTATGTAATGCCTTTCTTTGTCTTTTCTAATCTTTGATGGTTTAAAATCTATTTTGTCAGAAACTAGGATTGCAACCTGTGCTTATTCATGTTTTCCATTTGCTTGATAGATTTTTCTCCATTTCTTTATTTTCAGCCTGTGTGTGTCACGACATGCGAGATGGGTCTTTTGAAGAAAGCATACCAATGCATCTTTGTTCTTTATGCAGCCTGCTACTCTGTGTCTTTTAATTGGGGCATTTAGCACATTAATTCAAGATTAGTATTTATATGTGAGGATTTGATTTCATCATCATGATGTTAGCTGGTTACTTTGCAGAGTCGTTTACATGGTTGCTTCATAGTCTCACTGGTCTGTGTACTTAAGTGTGTTTTTATAGTTGTTGGTGATGGTCTTTAGTGCTTCCTTCAGGAGCTCTTATAAGCAGGTCTACTGCTAACAAATTTCCTCAGTGCTTGTTTGTCTGAAAAGGATCTTATTTTTCTTTCTTCTAAGGTTTTGAAGTGCAGTTTGGCTGGATATGAAGTTCTGGGTTGGAATTTCATTCCTTTGAGAATGTTAAATATTGTTCCCAAATCTCTTCTGGCTTGTAGAGTTTCAGCTGAGAGGTGTGCTATTACTTTGATGAGCTTCCCTTTATACGTGACCTAGGCTTTCTCTCTAGCAACCTGTAATGTTTTTCTTTCATTTCAACCTTGGAGAATCTGATAATTGTGCGTCTTGAGCATAATCTTATTATGAAATATCTTACTGGGGTTCTCTGAATTTGAATGTTAAACTCTGTAGCTAGGTTGGGGAAGTTCTCACGAATGGTATCCTGAAATGTGTTTTCTAAGTAGGTTTGTTCCATTCTTCCCATCTCTTTTAGGTACACCAGTCAGTCATAGATTTGGTCTCAATGAATGGCTTACCAACCAAAGAAAAAGCTCAGGACAGATGAATTCACAGCTGAATTCTATCAGATGTACAAAGAACTGGTACCATTCCTACTGAAACATTCCAAAATATTTAGGAGGGACTCATCCTTAACTCGTTTTATAAGGCCAGCATCTGACAGATATACAACAAAGAAATAAAATTTCAGGCCAACATTCTTGATGAATAGTGATACAAAAATCCTCAACAAAATACTGGCAAACTGAATCCAGTAGCACATCAAAAAGCTTATCTGCCACTATCAAGTAGGCTTTATATCTGGGATGCAAGGTTGGTTCAACATACACAAATGAATAAATGTGAATCATCACATAAATAGAACTAAAGACAAAAACCACATGATCATCTCAATAGATGCATATAACACATTTGATAAAATTCAACGTCACTTCATGTTAAAAAAAACTCTCAATAAACTAGAAACGTAACTCAAAATAATAAGATCTATATATGACAAATCCACAGCCAATATCATACCGAATGGGCAAAAGCTGGAAGCGTTCCCCTTGAAAACTTGCAATGACAAAGATGCCCTCTCTCACCACTCCTATTCAATGTAATATTGGAAGTCCTGTCCAGGGCAGTCAGGCAACAGAAAGAAATAAAGGGCATCCAAATAGAAAAAGAAGTTGAACTATCCCTGTTTGCAGATGACATGATCCTATATCTAGAAAACTCTATAGTATCAGCTTAAAAGCTTCTTTTAAAAAAATTTCTGCAAATTATTGGAGTACAGGTGTTATTTGGTTACATAAATTTGTTAGGGGTGATTTGTAAGATGGTGCACCCATTACCTGAGCAGTATACCCTGCATTATATTTGTAGTCTTGTATCCCTCGCGCCCTCCTACCCTTCCCCAATCCCCACAGTCCATTGTAGCATTCTTATGCCTTTGTGTCCTCATAGCTTAGCTCTTACATATCTGAACTGAGCAAGTTACATATGACGCAATGTAATCATTACCTAATCATGAGATTTTAGATGTATAATAGAAAGTGTACTCTATCCCATCCTGCCTCTAAAATCCTGAATTTTTAAACTGAAAAATCTACACATTCAAAATTTCTGGAAATGTAATACTCTTCAGACGATTGCCAAAATAATGTATCTGAAGTCCTCTTCTTATGAGGTCTTCTCTAGCCTGGCTTCTTAATATTTTATATCAAAGTTTTAGTGGACAAAACTTTGATACGAGTTCAATATTCTACATGTGCTGGCTTTGTGATCTGGGAAATCATTTCATATATTTAAGTTCCAATTTCCTCCTTTATAAAGTGGAGATAGTAATAGTTTTTGCTTAAGCATTAACTAATGTAACAAAGGTAAAGAATCAGCCAACTTCCTGACCTAGTATAAGTGCTTGATCAGGTGAGTTATTGTGATGCTATAGTGCTGGCCAAGGCAAGAACCTGGGAATCACACTTGATTTCTCCCCATTTTAGGTCCTGATTAGATGTAATTGACTTCCAAGTCTCATTAATTTTTAACAGCTTAGTGTTTCTCAACATTATTTCTCTTTCCCTCTTTAATATCCCTGCTTTGCTTTAGACTCTGTTGTCTCCCACTTGCACAATCCCAATTGTCCTTTTGTCTCCAGTTTCAAAGCTTCTGCTCCAAATGTATCATATTCCATATTGTAGATCAGTCATCTAGAATGATTTAGTCATATAGAAGTCAATTCGTATCACTTGCCTTAAAGATAAAATGTAAAATCCCTAACACAGCACAAGAATCCTTTGAGATCAAGCCATTGCATATGCTCCAGCCTCATTTCTTGCCTCTTCCCTTGGCACTATACAGCCTGTAGTACTGAATTATGATCAAATCTCAATGAACAAATAATAGGATGTATTGGTGACATGTAGGAATAGATAAGTAATAACAACAATTAATGGCTAATTAAAAAGTATCCAAAAAGTGCTATAAATTGGACTCAAAATAAACCTATTTAAAATACTTAGGAACACATTTACAATTAAACAGGTATCATGTAAAAGTTATAAAACAAATAACATAAAAACAAATAAAGGCACTGCATATCACATGAATGGCTTGGTGAAAAATAACCAAAGAATCACTATTTGCTGAACCCTGCTCTTGTACTATTTCTTAACTGAGTGTTTTTTTGATGACCACATGGTGAAGACTTAATGGAATACTTTTAGTTCTAAACATATGCTTTTAATTTCTTTATTTCCACAGCTTTCCTATACTTGTAGATCACGTAGCTACATGTGGCTTCATTCTGCTTTCCAAGATTATCTGACTTCGCTGCCTACATCTGTGAATGGGTTGTCAGTGGTATTATGAATGGACTACCCATCTATCTGATGAGAGAGGAGGTGGCACTGCCTTATAAGATACCTCATTGATGCTGTGAGCACTCTCTGAATTACTATGTATAAATATTGATAAGTATCAATACATCTCCGTCTCTTTTACATCATCTATTTGATCTTTTCATGTTCCCAATCTGAATTTGATTGTTTAGCATAGAACCTAGTATAAGGCTTAATGTAGAGTATATTCTAATAAATATGTAATTAAAACATGAGTGTATGTGTCCACGGAAGGCTTTCTTTCCCCACCTACATTTTTAAAAATTCACAAATAAAAATTTTATGTATTTGTGGTGTGCGACAATGTTTTGATACAGGCTATCAATATATTGCAGTATGTTACATATATTGTGGCATGACTGAATCAAGCTAATTAACATATCCATTTCCTCACATACACATTTTTTTGTGGTGAGAACATTCAAAGCATTTTAGCAATTTCAAGTATATAGCATTTGTTATTAACTATAGTCACTCAGTATTAAATATATAATATATTGTTATTAACTATAGTCATTATACAGTTTTTTTTAGAGTACACATATAAGTGAAATTGCACAGTATTTGTCTTTCTGTGCTTGGCTTATTTTACTTAGCACAATGTCCTCTAGGTTTACCCATGTTGTTGCAAATGACTAGGATTTCCTTCTTTATTATTATTATACTAGAATAGAATTGTTAAATAGGTAGACATGTGCCATGGTGGTTGGCTGCAACCATCACCCCATCATCTACATTAGGTATTTCTCCTAATGTCTATCCATCCCCTAGCCCCCAACCCCAGACAGGCCCTGGTGTGTGATGTTCCCCTCCCTGTGTCCGTGTGTTCTCATTGTCAAACTAAGTGAGAACATGCAGTGTTTGGTTTTCTGTTATTGTGTTAGTTTGCTGAGAATGATGGTTTCCAGCTTCATCCATGTCCCTGCAAAGGATATGAAGTAATCCTTTTTTATGGCTGCATAGTATTATTCCATGGTGTGTATGTGCCACATTTTCTTTATCCAGTCTATCATTGATGGGCATTTGGGTTGGTTCCAAGTCTCTGTTATTGTGAACAGTGTGTGTGTGCATTGTAAATGCACAGTAAACATATGTGTGCATGTGTCTTTATAGTAGAATGATTTATAATCCTTTGGGTATATACCAAGTAATGGGATTGCTGGGTCAAATGGTATTTCTAGTTCTATATCATACCAATCTTTTTAAAGACTGAATAGTATTCCATCGTGTTGCACATTTTTTTTGAAGGAGAAGATGGATATGAACAGTTATTAACATGTTTATTAAACACAAACACAGAATTGTGTTTTAGCAGGACAACGTGTTAAAACATTTAAGCCTGTTTGACCATCCAGTTTATTCATACTGTATTTTAATTGCTTTTCCTGGCCTTAAATTTTACCTTTTTTTGAAAACTGGGGGAAAGAAATATGAAGCCAAGATTTTCAGTGTGTTCATACATGTCAAAGAATGTCTTTGTCTCTGAAAACATTTGTATTGCTATCACTTACATAGACATAACATTATTGTAATTAATAAATTAATTTATTTATTTCACAGAGTACTGTGTCACCCAGACTGGAGTGACGTAGCCCGATTAGGACTCACTGAAGACCTGACTTCCTGGACTCAGGTGATCCTCCAATCTCAGCCTCAGCATGGGACTACAGGCATGTGCCTTAATGCCTGGCCTATTTAAAAAATGTTTTGTAGAGATGAGGTTTTCTCATGTTGGCCAGGATGGTCTCAAACTCCTGGGTTCAAGTGAACCTCCTGCCTCAACTTCCCAAAGTGCTGGCTTTATAGGCATGAGCTACCTTGCCCAGCCTCATTTTTTTTAACCTTGAAAATATATTAAAATTTTTATACTTAACCCAAATATATTAGAATTGTGCAAAAATAATGTTCATCTGCCAAATGAAATATTTTTAACCTTCAAGCCTTCAAGAACATTTTATTTTCAACTAAAATTGGTTTCTTCTAGCTTAATCTTCCAACAGATTTTCTCTAAATGATCTCTTTGTTTTCAAATATAAAATTAAATCAAAATTACCCTCTAAGAACTGAATTTCTCATTGTTAAATATTTTCGAAAGACGATGCTACAAATTTTCTAGACAGTTGCATAAAAGGAGTATTAAGAAGTTGTGATTACTAGAAACAGAATAAAGAAAATACTACATTTCAAGGAAGACAATGATGTGAATATCTACATTCCTATATGTTTAGATTGCCATTTATTAATATTATTCATATATCCAGCACCTCATTTATCAAGTAAATGTATTAATATATTTAATATATATATATATATATATAATATAAATACTTTTAGCATTTATATTCAAAAGAAAAAATAAATCATTTTCCTTTTTAGACTAATTTTTTTCCTCTGTACAGCCAGGATAATAACAATAACCTATCTCAAAGGGATGTGGTGAAATTAAATGAGTTAACAGTGCCTGACACATAACCAGTTCTCATGAACTGTTAGCTATTGTGGACAATTCAATTTTGATATATGTTTTGCCTATAATATTGGGTTATTAAACTCACCTTACATAATAGATAGTAATAATCAATATTTTTGTAGGAAGAAATGATTTATATCTGTTTTCCCTGAAAATGTAGTATGATGGTGATATGGGGTTTTTTATGAGTCAAGATTTAGAGTAATGATGCAAATTCCATGTAAAAACCCTCCAAATCTCTACTCCTATAGCAGGCACTACTAGCTGTCCGAATATTTGATTCTTCCTTCATTCTTTTGGTAGTAAGTCCTCTTAATTCTTAATTTAAGCATTTTTTGTGTGTGTGTGTGTGTGAAAGACACAATTCCTAGACTCCCTTGCAGCTAGGGTTAATATAGAAATACATTTGGGCATTAGAATGTGAAATGAAAGGTAAGTAAAACCTTGTATCATAGCCTTAAAAGAAGGATCCCTGACCCTTTAGCTCTTTATGTGACTGGAACATAAACATGAGGGTAGGAATTGAAGCAGCTACTTTAGAACAAGATGTGAAAGTTCTGTGCTGAAGATGGCAGAGAAATAAAATACAAGCAGCCTGTGTCTCTGACCCCATAAAGGCACATCAGGCCTGAACTGTTTATGGCCAGATTGTATATAAACAAAAGTAAATTTTTTTTTTTTTTTTTTTTTTTGAGACAGAGTTTCGCTCTTGTTACCCAGACTGGAGTGCAATGGCGCGATCTCGGCTCACCACAACCTCCGCCTCCTGGGTCCAAGCAATTCTCCTGCCTCAGCCTCCTGAGAAGCTGGGATTACAGGCACGCGCCACCATGCCCAGCTAATTTTTTGTAGTTTTAGTAGAGACAGGGTTTCACCATGTTGACCAGGATGGTCTCGATCTCTTGACCTCGTGATCCACCCTCCTCGGCCTCCCAAAGTGCTGGGATTACAGGCGTGAGCCACCGCGCTGAGCCCGTAAATTTTTCTTTAAGAAACTACTCTATCAGGCTGTTGCTAAGGTACCTATGCCTGTATTCTCCACTTTAAAAAAATCTATTAATGAAGGGCCTGGCCCTCCCACATATAATATTTGCATCCTAGCTGTATAAATATGTTAGGATAGTGTCATTGAGTTTCAAATTTAGCGTTTTAAAGTTATATCCATTAATGTCTTTTCAATTAGTTTTTCATTTTATTTTAAATACATATAGCCTCAAATGTATGCTTTATTTTTGTGCATAACATTAATTTAACCTCAAGAAAAAAATTCTTGTGACTATTGACCTCAAATTTTTAAAGGTAAACTGATGATAGATATAGTCTTTAAAATACCCTAAATTGAGACACGATTTTGAAAAACAGTTTTAAAAGGTAAAACATTTAATGACTGGACTCTCAAGATTGCAGATTTATTAAAATTTAAAGATACTTTATTGCTATCTTCTCTAAGTGAGATGCACTGGATGGGTCTAAATGACAGTTTTGAAAGGGCCAGAAATGTCAGGGAGGGTAGAATGTAGATTTTATGATTAAGAAATGTACAACGTTGCTTTTTAGAATGCAACAAATACAGGTGTCACTGGGCACCTGTTATGAAGCCAGAAAAGCACAAGGATAAATAAATAACATGTGTTCTTTGATCAGAGGAAACACCAATTCAAGAAAAGTTACGAACATGTGCTGAAATTTTCACATATAGGAGAGCAGGTGCCAATAAAGGCATGCACATGGTGCTGTAGGGATGCTACACTGGGAGCAATGGGTGCTTTAAACTTCAACAAAATTCGAAAGCTGCATCACTACATTCACCATCTATAATTTTCTTTTTGATCTAAATTTCAGTTTTTAATGATTGATAACCTGAAGTTGGTTAGCTGGGGATAAATCTTTCCTATTAAAAAAAAGTTTGTCCTGTCCAGTGTTCTCATACTAGAGATGGTAATATACTATGCTTTGACTCCCTGTGATGCCCCAGGCTTAACTTAATTTATTTTGGTTCTACCAGCAATCCTATGAAGCAGGTTGTATTCAGGTAAGCAATTGAACCCATGGTTATCAGATTCCACTGTTCATGTTCCTTCTATTATATATTCTTTCCCCTTGGTTCATTTCCTTTCTACACCATTGGTCATATTGCATAATGAAAACTCATCATTTAGGTTAGCTCTCTCCTCCCTCCCTGTCTATCTGTTCCTCAATGGTTGGAGCCATATATTACTATTATAGGCATTTAATGAATGTTATACAATGAAAGAATAAGTGAAAGGATGTGACAAAGAAAATTTCACACTGACAGCCCTTAAAAAGAAACGATGTCGCTGCAAATATAATCCATCTTTAATCTCAATCTTAAACATAAATACCCTCAGGATGGTTTTTAAAATATTGTCTTTAGAAAACTCTTTCAAGCACTCAGGAGGTCTATTGCAAAATTCTCCCTTTGTCTCTAAACTTATTGTGCTTTGCTTTTGTGAAAAACAGTGGTCAAATGTGTTTTTGATAAAAAATATTTTCTGTGATGGCATCATGTAGCTATATCCACAGGCAGTACACCTGTGGTTAAAGTAGATAGAAGATGGGCATGTTTAGATCAACAAACTGAAAGAGTTTTGTGTCTATGCTCTGATACTATATATAAATCCAAGTAATATTAAGCTTGGGTTTAAAAATGATCCCTTACTATATTATGTATTTGAATAAAATATTACATACACATACATAGGCATATATATTTTATAATGTGTTCAAGATAATGCATTATTTTCTATGTTTTCTTTGCTTGAATATACTTCATTTCATTTTGTCCACTTTATTTTTAAGACATAACGGCATTCTGAAAGCAGAATATTAACAGTTCTGACAGTCCAGTCATAACAAGACATAAGAAGCCTTAAAGAATATAAGGAGATTTTCCTATATAGTGACTTCTAAATTGGCTACCACTTATGATTAAAATGTCTGAATTTTGGTACATTGTTTAAGTGTTTGATATTCAAGACAATTCACCTAGTCATAACTTATATATGTGTGTGTGTATATATATATATATATATATATATATATAATGTATGTGTGTGTGTGTATATTTATTTAAAACCATTGGATCTATTTAACATTGCTTCTAAAAGATCATATAGCTTTTTATTCTTCAGTAAGAAACATTGGTTTTTAAACTCAATCATCTGGACAGAATAAGATTTTTCTGTTTATTAACTCCAGATACTCTTCAGTACTGAATTTCAAACAAAATATTTTCATATGCAAAACTACTGAGAGACATCTACATATTCTTTCAAATTTATACTTCATATAGGATTTGTAATGGATCCTTTAAAACTGCACTAGGGTTATTGAATGTGGGTAGACATTATAAAGTCAAACATTTGTGTCTTTCCTAGTGCTCATGTATACATTCATCCACGTGAGCATTGGAGACTTGCCTCTATCATGAACTCTTACTTGGTTAAGCCACCAGCTAGCTAGCTTTGAGGTCTTTCCAGATGTGGGTTGGAGATGGTGGGGAATGTGAACATTGAGAAAGATATGACACAGAAAAATGCGGTAAAAATATAAGTCATGATTCCAGCAAAGACCCCACACCCCTCAAAAAAAAAAATGCAAAGGGAAAAAGACAAAGTTCCGTTGTGGAAGGTAAATGAAACAAAAGAAGAGTCATTAGGAAAACTGCCAGTTCCTTTCACTGGAGACCTTGGGGGAAACGCTTTATCATGCCTAATGACAAGTAACCTACACAGAGTCAAATCTAAATGTGAAAGGTTTATCCTAAATGGATTGAAACAATAATGAAAAAAATCTTACATTTTATTACTAAGTAATATGTTCCCTACAGAGCACAGACTGACTCACAAAACTGTAATCCCACTAGGGATCACATTTAAATACACTTTTCCCTTTAGTAGGGGAACAGCTGTATCTCTGACTCAAATGGTCCCAAGTCAAGTGTGACCCAATAATGAGCTGAAAACATTAATTGAACTGTCTCTCTGGTACCAGATATTTAAAGTCCGTACACTGTACTCCTTTAAAACTGATGATTAAAGTTGCTGACACTAATTTGTGTGTGTATACAGATGTGGTATTTTATTTTGGATATATTATCATTTTAAACTGGTAAACAGATTTTAGATGTAATAACATAACTAAAACATAGCTTACGAATGTGCCATTTGGTATTTTGTGCTCCCATGTATACCATATCTTTTAATTTTCATGACAACCCCAGGAGATAGGTATTAATGTCATCCCAGTCTACAGGTGAGAAAATGAAGGCAAACTTAGATGTTCTGGCTGATTGGTCTTAGAGTTAGCTGGTGACTGAACTTGGGCAGTCTTGCCCCTGTGTCTAAATAATAATAGAAATAGGTTTTGCTATTGCAAATATTTGTTTTTATGCTGATAAATACTGAAGCAGTTTTTAACACTCCTGATTTATCATCCAAGTCTTGGAAAACCTGCTCAAAAGTATTTCTACTAATAACCTCTACATTGTTTTAATTGTACAACAGATGAATATGCAAATCTTTTACTCACCATGGTCTGTATCGTGCAGGTCTGGAACACCCTGCCTATGTTCATATTCTGGTTTTGTCCCTTATTATTTGTGTGACCTTGACCTATTGCTCATATTCTTTTGGCCTCATTTCTTCATGTGTAAAATAAATAACAGTATGTCATATATAACTGGAACTTATGGAGCTATCTCATCTATAACTAGAACCCATAGAGTGATTACATATATAAGGAGAACCTAGGTGATTCTAGGGAGAATTAAACTAGTTGATCCACAGAAAGCCCTTACATAAATTAAAGCTAAATATGAATATTTATTGGATGCCCACTGAGTGCCAGACAGCATGGTAAACCCTGGGGTACAAGGGCAAAGATGACAGAGTTAATCCATATAAAGCCCTTTGTGCCTGGCATGAAGTAAGCACTAAATAAATGCCGGTTAGTAACTGTCATTATTGTCAGGCAGTCTTTGGGTCATCTTATCGTTTTTTCTTCTAATGCTCTGTGGATCTTGAATGTGTTATTGCATAACGTTCTGGAGAAAAGCATTTAGGTGTCTGTATTTTTTTGTTTGTTTCTTTGTTTGTTTTTATTATTAAGTATAATAGAGACAATGGAGAGAAAGCTGTAAACACAGAATTTTAAAATTACTGCAACTGTGATATCTTTTCCTCTCT
Source organism: Cebus imitator (assembly GCF_001604975.1). Classification (NCBI taxonomy): domain Eukaryota; kingdom Metazoa; phylum Chordata; class Mammalia; order Primates; family Cebidae; genus Cebus; species Cebus imitator. Next base: position 10,905,734 of record NW_016107322.1, read on the forward strand.
CTGAACAACAGTTAATTGTTCCAAAGTGCACATGATATAAAATAGTCACCATTAAAAACAACAACAAAAACTGCTACTACTGTCTTAACTGCCAGACGCCATACCAGAATCACCAATGGCAGCTTATTAACTTCATCCTTTTCAGATTGTTTGAAAGGTTTAAAGCAATAGAACAAAGGAATAGTCCATTTATTTGGAACAAAGAAATTTGGACTTGGCAGTAATTCATCTTGAAAAGGTAGCTAGAGAGTTCATTTACTCAGAGAATCTTGTTTAAGCAACAGAAAATAAACATGTTTTAAGGCAGCGAGAGAAGGAAAAGCAATAATGGAATCTCCCCAAGTTGCTTTGAGCTTTGCTGACAACAGAAGCTTTTCAGCTGCTGATCATAAATAGCCTAAAATCTTATTTCAAGCTTCAGTCCATAAAAAGAAAAATTATTTAATACTTTGTGCTACAACGCTCACAGGCACCTTGGAACTTCTCTGAGCTGTAAGACATATTCCTCAAGTAATATGCCACAGCATAGACTCAATGAGAAAATAATTTGTTCAACAAATACAAGCAGACACAGTAATGAGGCAGAAGGACTTATTTAAACTGGAAAGTCCCAGACACAGAATAAATAAGCATCCTGGCAGTGGAGCCTGGGACAGACATGAGTGCATGTGGATTTGGGAATGTGCTTCCCTGCCGGAAATCATTCAATTATCAAAATTCTTTCCCCCTGAGACTTACAAACAGAATCCTTGGCCTGTACTCAAATATTAAACATTAATGATGTTCTCCTGATGTTTAAAGAAGAGAGGGAAAGCGGTGGTCTGCTGCAGTTGTTAAAGAAGCAGTTGGGAGGAAACTTTGGATAGATTTTGGGGAAAAATGATATTGTCATCAGCTTCCAGCTTTATTTTTCTAGTAAGAAGGAAAGTATTTCTAGCCACTCTTAATTATATTTTGAGATAGGTGATCCCTTGTTTGCTTTTATGATGGCTAGTAAATTTATTCATTTAATAAATATTTATTCAATGCTCATTGTGTGCCAGACACCATAGAAAACCTGCATGCAAGGTAAACTCTATCTGCATGCATGATAGAGTTTATGACTAATAGATGTAAGGTCCTAGATGGGAAGACAGGCAAAAAAAGAGAATAAAACAGAAAAATGATTTCAAGTTTCAGTTAGGGAAGAAAAATAAAAGACTGACAGAAAGGATAAGAGAATAATGCTAAAATGCAATAAAATAAATAAATGGGGAAAAAAAGAGAGAATAATGCTTCCTTTAGAGGAAATACATGGTGTTGCATTTGGATTTTATTCTAAGTCTTATAGGAAGTTAATGAAAGGTTTTTTTAAAAAGCAATATTGTGATTCAATATAAAGTTAATATTGCTACATATAGTAAGGATTGGGAGGCAGCGCTGGAAGCAGGGAGACAAGTTAAGCTTTTGTTTTCATGTTTTAGGCAAAAAGTTGAGGGTGGTTTGCTCTAAGGAGGTGACAGAATACAGTGTCATAAAACTTCACATTTAAGCAGTGTTTTGAAGAGTAAATAGGACTTGCCAAGGAATTGGGTGTGGGGGATGATAGAAAGGATGGATCTTAGAGCCTCCTTAGATTTCCAGGTTATGTAACAAGACATCTAGTATTCTGTTCCATTCACTGAGGATGCCAGATTTTAATGGGATCAGGTTTGGGAGAAATGGGAAAAGAAAGGGTTTTATTTTAAACAATATTGCATTTTAGACTCTAATGAGACACTGTAGTAGAGACCAAGGAGGTTTACATGTTTATCAATAACAAACACTATTAGAAATCTACTTGATATCCTGTCTTCTTTTCTTTCTAACAGAACTCTCCTTTTGTTGCAATTGCCATTTATCTAACTTTTATAAATGTACCTAATTTAAAAACAAACGACTACTGTCATTGCTTTCATTTGATATAGTTTTGAGCAATACGTTGTACCTTGCAGCAGCTGGGTGGGCATTTTGAGAAAGCCCTTTAAAAAGTGGTGACAGCTGGCACTTGACCTGTTCCCTAGCACGAAGGGGACTGTATTTCCTGACTTTTCTGAGAAAGACAGAGTATACATCTAATTCCTGACTTAATTATAAACACCTTACTTTTTGCTTTCAAAAGTCTCTCAATTTAGGCAGTAACTTTCATGGTCATCTTACTTACGACCCCTCCTTTCACTTTCTCTGGCCTGTGGAGGCTTTGCTGGATCTTCAACAATTATTTTGTGCCCAATCATAAGAAAAAGTACAAGAGAATGCTAAGGAATTTTGTTCTGTTATGCTTGATTCACTGCACTAGGTTTGTATTTTGTATCTTGCTACAACAAGGAAAACTTAAACTCCTATATGGCTTAAGCAAATAAATCTAAGTTTTCTCCTTTTGGTGACTAAATGCGATTTTCAACTAATACAGAATGCAAGTTTGTAACCTAGAAGAGGGGTGTCAAAAAAAATGTAAGTGTGAGTCCCATCAGCATAAATAAAGCTGTGTTTAATTACATGGGCATAGATGTATTTAGGCTGTGTAAGGTCCCACACCTCAGTAACATACAGACTTTGGATATAAAACAGTAACTGATAAAGGAGACAAAGAAGCAATGACTCATAAACTGGATAGAAATGAAGAAAGATGGGTGCCAAAGAAGCCACAAAAATAGACTTTTTGTTTTTGAGAGGGAGTCTCGCTCTGTCACCCAGACTGAAGTGCAGTGGCATGATCTCAGCTGACTGTACTACTGCAACCTCCACCTCCCAAGTTCAAGCAATTCTCCTGCCCCAGCCTCCTGAGTATCTGGGATTACAGGAGTGTACCACCATATCCAGCGAATCCTTGTGTTTTAGTAGAGGTGTGATTTCACCATGTTGGCCAGGCTGGTCTCTAACTCCTGACCTCACGTGATTCACCCACCTCGGCCTCCCAGTGTGCTGGGATTACAGGTGTAAGCCACCTGTGCCTGGCCAACAGAATGTTTTAAGAAGGAGCGAGTGGTTGGTTGTTGGAATAATAAGTGTTCAAGTAAGAGAAGACAAGGAAAGTAATCACTAGTTTTTGCTATGAGAGTTGTTGGAGTCTTTGAAAAGAACTCTTTCAGTGTTGTGGCAGTTCGAAGCCAGACTGATATGGATTGAAGGTTGAATTGCAGAATATTAGAACACATCAACAGAAATGCCTATCTCATTTTCAAATACTGTTTGAACTTTGAATGCAAACACTCACTATCCTAAGTAGAGGAAATATTAAGGAGCACATTAATGGCCACTATTTTTAAAGAATTCACAATGTAATTATGTATTCTTCTCTGGATATCCTAATTGTACTGCTCAGATAAATAAATGGATTTTTCTAATGAAGACATTAGACATTAAAATAGCTTTTTGCTGGATGAAGCAGTCACATTGAAAGTAATATTAGTATTTCAAAAATGTGGCTGAGAACCTTGGTGAAACATGAAAAGGACTTTTTGTATATATATTTTTATATCTAAATTTAAAATTGATTCTTAGAAGTTGCCAAATGCAGTCAGAAATATCTAGTTTCAAGCTATGTTTTCGGGCTGTATGCTTGAAAATTTATAATGTGTGTGTGTGGGGGGGTTGTATCTCAGTTTTAAAGACTATCTTATAAAACTGTCTATACTGCAATAGTATTTGCATAATGATTATATTGGCAAAAGAATATAAAAAATGATAAAATAACCAAAATAATAAATTAGTTAATTCATTATACTAAAAAGCTAATACGTTATAATATATAAACCCTATGGGATACTTTTTAGCTATTGAAAATGAAATGAGGGCTGTGTGCAGTGGCTCACACCTATAATCCCAGCACTTTGGGAGGCCAATGTGGGAGGATGACTTGAGGACAGGAGTATGGGACCAGTCTTGTCAATATGAAGAAACCACGTCTATACTAAAAATACAAAAATTGGCCAGGTGTGGTGGCTCAAGCCTGTAGTTTCAGCTACTCCAGAGACTTAGGCCCAAGAATCACTTGAAGCTGGAAGGCGGAGGTTGCAGTGAGCTGAGATCGTGTCACTGCACTCCAGCATCGGTGACATAACCAGAGCCAGACTCTGTCTCAAAATAAATAAATGAAAAAAGAAAGAAAGAAAGAAAGAAGAGAGAGAAAGAAAATAAATCAGTAAGATTTGTTCATATCAATATGAATGTCTGTTTCTAACATATATACAAAAAATGATAGACATAATTATATGTATATAATGACCCAGTTAAAAAGAGCAAATAGCATTTATTTAAGTGGTTAATAATCATAGAGAAAAGATGCAAAGCAACACACCAAACTGCTCATGCTTATTTTCTTAAGAGGGGAGGGATAAAGAGGGCAAACACGTAGGCAAATACTTCTTCATTGACTTGTTAGCATGCATAAGTAGTACTTTTGGAAATATTTTCTAAATTCAGAAAAGTAATTTATTTGTTATCTATTATTTAATGAAAAAAGAAATTCAGGACAATGGCTATAAAATACTATAGTTCAACAAATCAGGTAATAACATATTGCATTAAAAATTTAGGTGACCAGGCTGGGCATGGTGGCTTGCAACTATAATCCCAGCACTTTGGGAGGCCAAGGCGGGTGAATTACCTGAGATCAGGAGTTCGAGATCAGCCTGGCCAAACTGGTAAAACCCCATCTCTCCTAAAAATACAAGCATTAGCCAGGTGTGGTGGTGCATACCTATAATCCAGCTACCTGAGAGGCTGAGGCAGGAGAATCCCTCCAACCCAAGGGGTGGAGGTTGCAGTAAGCCAAGATCATGCCATTGCACTCTAGCCTGGGCATCAGAGCAAGACTCAGTCTGAGAAAAAAAAAATTTAGGTGACCCCAAATTTAGATTTTCTTGAGAATCTTTAAAATAGGCAACTTTTTTCTTTTTCTTTTGAGACGGAGTTTCGCTCTTGCTACCCAGGCTGGAGTGCAATGGCGCGATCTCTGCTCACTTCAACCTCCGCCTCCTGGGTTCAAACAATTCTCCTGCCTCAGCCTCCCGAGTAGCTGGGACTACGGGCGTGTGCCACCACACCCAGCTATTTTTTTTTTTTTTTTGTATTTTTATTAGAGACGGGGTTTCACCATGTTGACCAGGATGGTCTCGATCTCTTGACCTCGTGATCCACCCGCCTCAGCATCCCAAAGTGTTTTTAATGAAAATAAAAGAACATACAATAGGTTGTGTGATGGCAACTCTATTGTAAATTGTATCTCACAAAACATACTTGGATGAACAATGACTAGATTTGTAGCTCTTGCTTGGCATGTATTATTTCTGGTCATATATTTGAAATTATTAAATATTGAAATTATTAAATATTATACAACTTATTATGTGTATTTGGGTTGGATAGTGTCCACCCAGAATTCATGTCTGCCAGGAACCTGTGAATGTGCCCTTATTTGGAGATAGGGTGCTGCAGATGTAATCAAGTTAAGCCGAGATCACACTGGTTTAGTGTAGGTGTCCTTATCTGGTTTCCTTCTAAGGGGGAAATTTGGACACACATAGGGGAGAAGCTCATTTGAAGACTGGACTTAAGCTGTCACAAACTAAGGAAGACCAAGGATTGTCAGCATCCCTACGAAACTGGAAAGGAAAAGAAGGACCTTTCCTGGAGCCTTCAGGAGGAGCATGACCCTGCCAATGCCTTGATTTTGGACTTTTAGCTTCCAGAATTGTGAGAGAATACACTTCCGTTGTGGAAGCCACCTAGTGTGCGGTAATTTGTTACAGTAGACCGGGGGAACTAATACAGCATGCAACAACAATTATAATAGCAGCCAGCATTTACTCAGTAATTATTATGTATCAAGTATTATGGTAAGCGAAAGTTTGAAAGAAAAAAATTCGTATCAAATTTTTTGATACTTATGATTCTATTCATATCATAAATGTAGCCAAAGATGACTTTTTAAAAAATTTTATAATCAGCTTATAAATCATAAAATTCATGCCACAGAGTAGTATACAGTCACCCATATGCAAGCATCTCATTAATCCACATTTTTTTCTCATTTGCTCCTCAAGGAGATAGATGCCTTGCATTAAATTATACTTGTGTTCTCCTAAATCCACTGGACCATAAAACTGGCCTACATGACTCGGTTGACCTTACCAGCGTGATCTAACTTATGTTAGGGCACTTGGAATTAAGCATATACTGTCTGCTTTTTTTAAAATTAAAAATATATCCACACATTTATGGACTGTGCAGAAATATACATAGCATTTGCTTTTATCTCCAGGGTGCCAAAATAAAAATTAAATTCAATACAAATAAATTATTAGCAGTGTGTAGACAAAAAGAAATTGCTTGACGAAATTCCCTAAAAGTTTTAATAATCCATGTTTGAGTCAAAGTATACAGCCAGAGTCAGAAAGGTGTTTCTGTGGTAGCACTGTCACTAACAGACTCCAGATGTGCCATTAGAAGACACAAAGGAAAGCCCCAGCAGTTTGGGCATTCAGAGAGACTCTGTGCTAAGGTAAACATAGCCTAGAATGAATGGGAGGCTATTCTTTGCCCTCACAAGAACATATTTTAATTCTTACAGTACTCAGCGTGTGTTCCAATTCATCACCAAACACTTAAAAACAATGGCATTGAAGACGTGTGAAGGAGCTGTTAAGCCTACTTGCTAGACTTCTGGCTATTTTGGCTTCGTGAGAAAATGGTGGGTGCCTACTTATGTTTTTTAGTTGAAGATGGCATTCAAGGCTTGCAGGAATTCTTCCATGCCAATTAGAACAAGGAAAGACAAAAACAACATTAAAAGTTATAGGCACAGGGCAAACAGAGACAAAATTGAGTTGGACATAGGGCTGGATCTTCATTAAATACGAAATTCCTGCAAGTGCAAAATCTTATTAATGAAGGAGGAAAAGGGAAAGAGTAGCGTGAGTATATCTTAGACTCTAAGATTTAGTTTCCCCAATACTCCCTAATGAGCATTCTGACTATAACTAAGTAACTTACATGTGTAAAACATATGGATTTTTTTCAAGTGATTAAAACAAAGTGTGACTGTGTAGTAATTTCAGTTCTGCCGCATGTCTCCTCATGTGGTTTGGGTTGCAATGTGATTTAACCTCTCTGCAATTCAATTTTCTAGTGCGCCTTGTTAGGAGCCCTTATCCACCTGGCAAGAAGGCTCTGGAGTGACTTCTTTCAGTTATTTATTTTCTTGAAAAGCTTTTCTTAACTCTAATATTGTACCTGTCTCTGGAAAATCATTCTAATATATGCTATCTCTGCAATAAATATAAAATGGATTATTCTTGAAACATTTGACCATTTAACTCTACCTATATTCACAGGATATGAGATAAATAACATTATGTTTGTTATCATCAATATTTTTATCAATATATACGCATGCTATCAGCCCATTTTAACCCTATGTGCTGTTTTGCATAATAGGAACTTATAAGTATCTTTGACTTTTTTCTTTCGTTTGTTCTATATAATAGTCATAGGCTTTTTAGTGTTTTGGGTACTTCTCAATCTCTTTTTACTTCTTCCAGTTCTTGATTAATATATATTTTCTGTCAGAGAAAGAAAACACACACACACACACATATACACACTCTCACACACATACATACACACACAAATGAGACTATTAATATGGCTGCCGTGGCACAAATGGATGATGGAAACAAGATAAGAACTAATGAAGACAATATCTGGCCCGATGAACCTGCAAAATCAGGAGGGACATTCATTTTTCTAACATAAACTACAGTACCATGTTATGAAAATAGCATACACTTGGAGAAAGAAGATTTAATCTGAAATATCAGCTCTCCTAGTAACTATATAACCTCTGGAAGTCTCTCTCATTGTTTTGATGCCCTTTATTGGATGTAAAATTCTCCAGTTAGGAAGTAAAGTTCATAGTAATCAAGATTGTAGTATGTTTACTCTGAGATGCTCCTCAATTCTCAGAGCTGTGCCTAGCATATTCCGGTAACTTTATAAATGTTTGCTGCATCAGTGGATGAGTGTACTTCAGTCTCTTCATCTGCAAGTGGACATTATGCACAGCGGTGCATGATCAAATGATCATCAAATAACAAAGTAAAATGTATGAAACAATAACTGTTACAACAGATAAAACTTCAATATATTCTTTCAAATAGAAGTTGAAAAAAAATCTTCCTCATTTGTTGGATAATAGTGTCATCTCTCTCATCTATCAAACTAAAAAAACCAGGCTACTTGGATTTATGTGTCCATTATCCATATAAGGCCACGATGAAAAATCAGACCTAGGCAGCATGATGAGACTCTGTCTCTATAAAACAAATAAAAATAAAAATTAGCCGGGCATGGTGGCATGCCTGTAGTCCCAGCTATTTGGGAGGCTGAGGCTGGAGGATAGCTTGAGCCCAGGAGTTTGAAGCTGAAATGACCTCTTATTGTGCCACTGCACTGTAGCCAAGACAATAGAGCAAGGCTATCCCTAAAAAGACAAAAACAACAATGAAAATAAACACGTGTTTATCCTCATCACCGTTCTTTTCATATCCCCAAATGCAGTTTTGCCTTAAGACAAAATTGTATTGCTTTTGTAATTGATCTGGCTGCTGAGCTGAGGAATTTTCTGAATCAACATGTAATGGCTACATTAGACAACCTATTTGGATTGTCAGTAAAGTAGTACTGATAAAAGCAAAATAGGCCGGGCGCGGTGGCTCAAGCCTGTAATCCCAGCACTTTGGGAGGCTGAGGCGGGTGGATCACGAGGTCAAGAGATCGAGACCATCCTGGTCAACATGGT